>NC_092035.1:3134976-3269976 GCF_042242105.1 Pempheris klunzingeri
TCTCTCTCTCTCTCTCTCTCTCTCTCTCTTATATATATATATATATAAGCAAGCCACATGGGAACACAGGATATAAACCAACTTTATTTTGGGGGACAAAAAAAAAGCACAATACTATTAAAGTGAAATATGTTATCAGGTCATAAGCTCAAACAATAATGAGCCTTTGGACAAACCTGAAGAATCTTCCTCAGCTGTGAACACAAGCCCACATGATCTCGGGTTGCATTTTGGAAAATCTAAAAAAAAAAAGCACAACATTTGAACATACAACACAACCTGAATAACATCTTTCACCTTCAACAACATTGAAGGTGAAAGATGTTATTCAGGTTGTGGAATCACTTTTTTTGAAAGGTGCTATATAAATGTAAGCTATTATTAACAATAATTTACAGTATATCAAATAGTACAATGATGCTGATGAATAAGAATTAATGAGGATGTGGACGAACCTGAAGAATCTTCCTCGGCTCCTCAGCAGTGAACACCAGCCCACCTGAAGCATGAAAGGAAAAAGAATGAAACAATAAGTGATCACAAGTTACAGCTGGATCACCTTCATGTTGAACAAGGCTGCACACATTTGATGGATGAAATAAAAAAGTGGATGTTTACACTGATGACTTTTCTCTCATTTCATTCCCTTTACATTTACACTGTTGAGATACATTTTCAAACTTGCTGTTAAACTTCACCAACTAAATATTTTGACATTAATGGTGATTACTGACATTTCAATGAAAATGAGCTTAAGGAAACACTGAATGATCTATTTCTGTTCCTAAAGGTGGTAAAAATCCAGCCAAAACTAGAAACACTGCTGCTGTGTAACAGCAAGCAGCTTGGTTATTTCAATAAACATCATCCACCGAGTTACAAACTAGAAATAATAGTGAGTTCAGTGTTTAATGTCTGTTGCTGGGCTTTTCTTTCCTCATGTTTGTCACTGTAGTGAAGCTAATCCACAGGTGCTGCTGATTTCCTCTGATAGTAACAGTGTGAAGTATAAAACATGTTCCTTCTCATAATGAGCTACATTTAGTCATCATTCTGGTGAACTTGGCCGCTGGCTGGTTTCTTTATCCGCCTCAAAAAGCAGCCAAATGTGGCAGCCACGTGTTAGCATGGTTAGCTAGCGTTAGCTCGTTAGCTAGCTGTGTGCTGTGTGTGTGTGTGTGTGTTGGTGTTCGTGTGTCCACTCAGCCTCAGACTGACCTCTTTAAACAAAGACAACTCGGTGTCTTCGTGGTGTTTTCCTCGAGTCCTCCAAACATCTTTTTCAAGCAGAAAACCGCTCCGACGATCCGCTCAGGTTCAACCTCACCTGTGTCTCAAGACCTGAACCAAACCGGAAGTCGGCCATATTGAATTAAGGAACGTCACCTGTGTCACATGACCTAAACCAAACCGGAAGTCGGCCATATTGAATAAAGTTAACTGGTCCGAGGGGGTTGATCAGATCCACCTCAGACTTGATCAGCATGTAGAAAAGACATTAATTAACATTATTAAAAGTCTCACGCAGGCAGTTTCCCCCTGTTTCCAGTCCTTGTGCTAAACTAAGGTATCAATCTTCTCATCTACCTCTGGCCTATATCCTAAAATGTCAAACTTTTCCTTTAGCCCTCATCTCACACTGGAGGAGGATTTAGCTCATGACACTTCAGAGGATTACTATTAAATTCTCCTATTTTTAACAGTCACCTGTTGCTTATTGCAGTTTCAGATAAGTCTGACTCTTAATGTGATGGAAAATGAGCGAATATCTACTCGGTGCCTTTGATTGTGTTACATCCAGACATTTCTCTGCCAGTCCCATTTCTGTCACCGCCGTTTCATTATGCGCACTCAATAAAATAAATATTTTCACATGTTTGTGGGTGTGAATTCATCTTAATCTAACAAACACACTCAAACACCTACCTCAAAAAAAGTGTGTTATTATGTTTTACTATTGTGCTTCAAGCAATCCAACCTCAAGCAGTTTAAGATGAAGAAAGCCTAAACTGGAGGTGAAGAGGTTGTAAAGGACTTGGTTACACCTTGAATTACACCTCCCACCTCTCTATATATTTTAGAATCTATACTAAGTAATACGCCATAAAAATGAAATTAAAGGTAGACACACTGCATATTTATAGTTGAAAGTTTGTAGTGGTGTTGGAGTTGATGAAATAGCTGGTAAAACATCAAGAATTTGGTCGTTCTGCTCTCCGTTGATAAAATAACTGAATGAGTCATTGCAATTTAGCTACTAAAAAAGGCATTTTGGGGAAGGTAAAATAACGTCTGTGCAATCATAATGAAAATGCGCAGCCACTTTTCACCATCTACTTTTCAGATTTTTTTTTCTTCTTCCCCAGATTTCACCTCCGACAGTCTTGCCCTAGATATTTCTCCATCCTTGTCAGACACACTTGCAGGTCTCATCGGCTGCCAGCTGTGGAGGAGAGGACGTGGAGATCAGCGCAGATGAGAAGTGAAAAGGATGAAGAGAATCCAATCGATCCAAAACCTCCATCCTAATCTTGTTGACATCCTCGGATGGCGCAGCCCTGAAGCAACTTTGGGGAACACATCAAATCCAAAAATTGTTATTTTATTTTTACCATTTTCCTAAGTGTCATTTTCAGCTGGTGGTTTAGGTTGAGACAAGATGCCACATACAAGCACAGGTAGGTTTGATGCTCTGCACACTAAACTCATAAAATATCCTTCTGATTGTGTTTCTTCAGCCTCAGATATTTAGAAACTCTTCAGTTTAATTTGTCAACTTTTAAAGGAAAGAAGGATCAGAAATGCTCTGCTGCAGCCCTGTGGATGACACATGAAGTGCAGTTACAGATAATCACTAAACAGACTGACTATAACATGAAAAAAAAACAGTTAGGTTTATATATTTCCACCTCTGGCTTTTATTTTCAAGCAAATATACAGTTGTTTGCCATTTATAGTTACAGAAAGGTTGGCAACAATCCACAAGTAAATCTTGACATGTTAAAAACTGCATATAAAAAGACCCCAAAACTGTACATCAATTAACATAACTACATCTATTATATATATATATATATATATATATAGAGAGAGAGAGACGCACACAGCATCTGAGTTGATTTATAGATAATAGAGAACACTATACATTAACACATCTGAAGAAGAGAAAGATAACATTCTGTTCGAAGGCTGTCAGCTCTGGTGGTCTTTAAAGATCGGGACAGTCAGGACAAGAGTGATAAGAGGCCCAGTGAGACCTTCAATCCATCAGTAATGGCTTTGAAAGTTTCTACAGCAAAGTGTCAATGAGATGAGACAGTTCAGTGCAGGGGGTCATATCTGAGCTAACACAGCAGGGATGACACACACACACTCTCTCTCTCTCACACACACACACACACACACACACACATACATACATACATACATGTTAATTTGTCACAACTCAGTTTGGTTGTTTGAGTACTCTTCTACATAAATAAGACAAAAAAAAAACAAAAAAACTACAGTAACTGTTGTTATCTCTTTGTAATTTATTCGTTCATTTATGTGGATTCCACAGACAAGAAATACAGGAGGTACCCTTCTACCTCACACAAAGAGGGTTATGGCAATAATTAGGATACTCTGATAACTCTTCACAAGACAGCCTCTATGTACCAAAATGCACCCGTGTTCGATTAGATAAGATTAGATAAATCCAACCATAGAGGATACGAGCTCCTCTTTACAAGAACGTGTAATTACTGCTGATTCTGCTCATAATATCCAATAAAATAACCGACTCCGTGCTTGAATGCAGCACTAAGACAGCTGTACTGCTTATTCACTCTATTGCTCTGAGGCCACATTTGTCGCAATGGATTTCCAGATACTAATACTGGCACACAGTTTTGGTTGAAATACATTCTCCCTTCAAGAACCTGTATCTGTCAAAACCTAATATGGACACTAAGTGGGAGGATCAGGCCTTAAACACCACGTGTACATTCAGAGTCACTGAGGACATTATAGGGTCGCCTCACCCGCATTACAAAAAGAACTCAAGTGTTTTTCTTGTACTTCTTTGGTAGAAAATAGTTCCAATCTGCAGTGAAGTGACCCTTTAATGTGCAAACCAGAGAGTTCAGAGACAAATTCTGTGGATTTGAGTGTAAATAAACTCTCTGCTTTGCCATTAATTTCATAAATATTGAAATAGAAAACCAGAATATTGAGAAGCATGTTTAAATAAAAGGAAACGTACACAGAATATAAAACAAAAAAACGACCAAAACCCCCCCCCCGCGCATTGATCGACTTGCAGTTGATCGATCAAACAGAACTAGAGCTCTTCAAGTAATCTATCATCAACATAAAGTAAAAGGGGTTTCACACATACCAGTAAAAAGAACTCTTCAGAGACAAGACATGTATAAAACATTTGGAATCAAAACAATAAAAAACAGACATGAAAACGTAAGTCGTTGAATATTTTGGTGCAAGTAATCAATTTGTTGATCGATTGTGTGTCATATCAGTGCTGTGTTTGTTCCAGTGTAACCTGCCTAAAACTAACTTTTACATTCATCTTTTATCCATTCTCTCGCTCACGCGTCCATCATCTGAAGTGCTTCTATACAATCCGGATGCCTATTATTAGTCGTGTTTAATAGAAAGCAAGCAAAGACAGAGAAACTACCACAAGGCACCTAATGTAGAGCAGCTAAAAGTATCTCTAGCAGCAACAAGGCTTTGGTTCGTAGACGAGTACAAAACATTTCTACTCTGTCTCGCAGTAACAGATGGATGGATGGATAAGAGGGACGGCTGAGGAGATGATGATGATGATCGGACAAGTGGAGGCGGCTCTCACAGAGGTAGGAAAACGTCCACGTCGGCAGCACGTCAAGAGAGAGGGACAGAAAAAGAGGGAGACGGCTAGAAAGAAAGACAGAGAGGATAAACGCTGGGACATGAAAGTGTAATACGTGCCCTTTTCGAGGCAGAGGATCTCATTAGACTCCTTTAACACCGTCATAAGGCTTTGAAGAGCATTAGCACTGAGCTATTATATGCTGACCTGCAAACTGAAACACCATACAAACATGTTCTGTTGACACCATTAGGTGGGAAAACATCTGTGACATGAATAGGCATGAATGTAATGTTACCCACATTACCTTTGGGTGCAGTTCTTCTATCTCATCAGGCTCATAAATTAAAAGCTGCTGTCTAACGGGACACGTGTGCATCAGTCCTGAATAAATCCTTTCAGAACCTCGGCTAATTGACAAACTCCACTCGTGGCAGTGAGGTTCGATGAATGAGTTTTCCACTCAGACGCCTCTTAATTTCACCGTGCATTATACTGAAGAAGACCTTGGGGTCCTGCTTTGCTCAGCTCTATGCTGAAACACAGGACAGCTAGCCTGGCTCCATCCAAAAGTGACTGAATCTGCCTTCAAGAACCTCTGAAGGTGATGTGATTTGTGTTATATGTCCTTTATTTAATTTGAAAACCAAACCCTGCTGTGTGAGATTAAGCGTCACAGTCATGATTTTCCAGGTGAGACTGCACAACACACGTCTCATCAATAAATGCTGATTTGTCAAAATGCTCAAATCTCAGAAGGCACCAAGCAGCTTGGGGCACTTTATAGAATCGTGTTGTAAGATCATTTGCAAGGTGCTTTGAGGAAAGTTAATGCAAGTAAATGTCCTTTAAATGTCCAATATTGGCCTTGAAGGATGTGAGGTCACACTTTACCTTGTATTACAGTAACTGAAGCGTGCCGCATTGTTTCTTTGGTAAATGGTGTCTGTGAGGATGATGTGGTGTTTACAAGGTGACATTAAGGCATTAAGAAACAGCTAGGAAGCCTCATATAGCCATTTCTACTGGATTCTATCACTAAAACAAAGCCCTAAAAAAACCAAGTTTCTCTGTACATAGAATTATAGGTGAATAAAGTGCTTCGTAGACAATACGACACACACACAACGACACAACCGCTAGCTACACACACACACACACACACACACATCTATCCCACCAAACACTCTGCACTACCTACACATGAGTTTGAAAGCTTAAGTGTTGGACGTGGGGCTGAAGTCGGCCGTTTTTCTGTAATGTGTAACTGTAAAGGCCGACTGAGATCCACCTGTCCAACACTCAGGCTTCTCCTCTCTACTGCATCGCTCCTTACAGTGTCGAGGGTCTGACCCCACAGTCCTAGGGAGTGTTTCGAGATAGTAAGTTTGCACACAGGCAACACCAGTTAGTCCTGAAAAGAGGCAGAGCAGACGGACAACGAGGAAGAGGGGGAGAAATGGTAGGAATGAAGAAAAGAAAACGTTTGGTCAGAGAAAGCTCCAGCTCCAGCGGCTTAAAGCACTGTTGCATCATCATCATCATCATCATTTTCAGCAGAAGCAGCTAAACAACACATCATGAATATCATATCATCCTCAGCCATCGTTTTTAAAAAGTCATAGAAATTCTAATCATCTGAGTAAAGTACACTTCAGCAGGCAGACGTAAAAGGGCCAACGCGCCTTAATCCAGTCTGACACAATGTGGTTTAGGAGATCAAAGCTCGAGAGTCTGTTTTGTTGTGACATCAATACACTGAGCCCTTCGCACGACGTGGCCCCGCGGTCCTTTTAGAGCCATCCCATAGGGCTCTGTGCCTGACTTGGCTGCTGACTTGGGAATGGTTGTGAAGGTCACTTTCAGTATAATCCTTACAGCTAACTACAGCTAACTGCTACTAGCGACATAGGTCTGTTACTTGACTCCCAGAAACATAAATAAATTAGTTTTGGTGACTTTTGGATAACTTTACTCTCCAGTTCTTCTTGCAGTGACCTGGTCAGCGTCTGGACCAATTTACTTGTTAAGTTCCACTCCTGATGGATGCCACTGTATCTGATATCAGGATATGAGAATTAAAAACAACACCAGTTGGAAATAAATTAGACTGAAGTCTCCGGCCCCGGCCCGCTGTAGGCGTGTCCCCGCTTTGACTGGCGGGAGCCCTCAGGGAATAGGAGGAGGGGGGTGAAGGTGCTGTAGTCTGGTGTTCTTTGCCAGCGTGTGAACATGACTTTCTTTTTAAAGGGTTCAGACCTTCGAGGGTTCGGAACGTTCCTTTGGTTGCCCGAGCCTCGCCTGTGGCTGCCGGCCTTGGAGGGGGCGTGGAGGGACGCTAGGGGGGTGAACTCAGACAGGTGGCCCTTGTAGAGTTTATCGGCATTCTGCGTGGGTGCAAAGAGAAGGAAGAGGGCGTGAACACAGTGAAAACAGCAGAGGACTCTCAGAGAGCAGCTGGAGGAGACACTGTTATCTCAGCTGGCTGTTCAAACTGTGCGTACACACCTTTGTGTACTTTTACTTTCTAGAGACAAGACACTTCCCTTATAATTTAATTCATCAAGTATTGCATTGTCTTTAATCTAAGCTGCCAGCTGTGATGATGATGTCCCATCCACTCTGCTCAGCAAATTCAATACATAAAGAATATGTATGTATATATAAATGCATACTGAACCAAACCAAACCATGCAAACAGAAAGATTACTAATAAACATGCAGAAATGTTCAGCCCACTGTGAGGAAACTTCTCTGGCTCTGCAGCAATGCGTCACTAGAGGGCGCCAGAGCTCCATGTAAGGAATCACCAGGGTGGAAGCGCTTTATACAAAACCTTTTTAAACCCTCACCAAGACACAAAAACACGCAGCAACCCATGTGTTAGTCAGATATAAGTCAAATCTGTGAAACCAAACACCACAGCAATGTAAACCCCATCACTGCAGGATGTTAACAGCACCCACCATTACACACACACACCGTGGCAAGGTGAGTGTTTACCGTGCTGAAGCCCTCTAGGCTTCTGTGACAGCTACTCCATCTATTAAGGAGTCAGAACTCTGGTAGGTCAGGACCATGTCAAACCGTTTATTATCCCTCACAAGCTGTGGACGCAAACGCACACACACACACACATACATTGATACATTGATGATTGATTTCTAAAAAGGCATTCATACAACAACAGGCAGAGGGACAGTTCCTCTGCCAGATGCAGATGAACAAACATGCATGGCTCAACAAAAGAGTAACTTCATGCAAAACAGTGGTAACAGCAACAGGATACAAAAAAAAAAAGAGAGAAGGATTCTATAGGAGGTAGAAGAAGGAGGAAAGGCAGAGGGTCACCTCTAGGAGGGCTGGGTTAGAAACTGATTCTGCTGGAAGTCTGAGACAGCATAAAGATGGTGGAGGGCTCGGAGGCAAGGCACCGACGCTTAGTCTGCCACGGAGGAGAGTGAGGGGAAGAGGAGGAGCAGGGGGGAGGAAGCAGGGCAGAGGGAGGAGTGAAGAGGGAGAGGGGAGAGTTAAAGCTCCGAGGAACAGTCAGATCTGTCAAAAGTGCCACATGATCAATTGAAAGCAAAAGAACTACAGTTATAAAGGAAGGTGGAGAGAAGGGAGCAGTTTAGGACTTTAGGGTTGTTCAGGTCATCGGGGGGGTGAAGTTCCACTGCAAACACATTTAACAGAATCAACATAACTGTGCACATCTAGTTGCTTGGTTGGTTTTCTCCCAGAAGGGTCACCACAGCAATAATGCAGACAGCCATCCATGTTCTGCACCTGCACTTCAAACAGCATTAGTGCTGTGCTTTTCAACAGCCTTATTCCAGACCCCAGCAGGTTCTCATGTATTATTGTTTTGCTGATTTATTCAATCCTACTGTATTTTCTGCATTTCATGAATTAGACCTCAGACCATTATGTCCATTATGTTGATTACCGATCAATTTAAGGCATCATGTCGTCGTCCTGAACTGTAACAGCCTTCAATTCAAGTATTTTGAGTTCATGATTCGAAGTTTTAGTGCTGACATCTTGAAACACACTTCTTTTCTTTGATTTTATAACTTTAATTTAGATGTGAACTCAACTCTCCCTGTGTCTTCTCTTTCCTTTCCCCTTCATTTAAAGCACTTTGTAAGTTCTGATCTGTAAAACGCTGCAGAAGTAAAGTTTATTACTAAGAAAACAAAGATTTTTCACGGCAGAGGAGCCATTAATTTTGAGTGTTACTTGCTAAAAACACACACACACTATCTCTCTACTGTGTGTTTTTGGTTTAGAGGTAAAGAGGCACTGCACACAGAGACGGGCGGACTGACTTACATCCAGCAGAGCAGGGACGTAGCCAAAGCCAGCATACATCTGCTGACCCACAGTCATCAGTTAGACGTCTCACACACCTCGTTATCACAGATCATAAACAGTAACGTATTTAGGTTTAAATAAATCTACATTAAGGACTTCTACATCTACACCCACCTGTATGCGCTCAGTGGTGGTGGGCCACAGCGCCCTGCAGATGACCTTCTTCACCACATCTGGCAGCAGACTGGCTGCTATCAGAAGGATTATGCTGAGCCAGGCCGGACCGCTGGATAACATCTGCATGAACACATAGTACATCCTCTGGTAGTTGAGGAACGGCCTGTGGGAGAGACGGAGAGAATATATTTCTTTCATGACTTTTTTAGGTTTTACGTAAACATACGTGAAGTAGAATTCAACAGAAGCGTACCAGATGATGCCGCCCCACAGCAGAGAGAAGACCACAAAGAAAATCAGTGAGCCCCAGATGACAAAATGGTTGATCCAGGTCCAGTAATGAGTATCTAGAGCCAACTACAAGAGAGGGGTGAGAGATGTGAGCTGTCAAACTTCAAAGCTCACTTTAATGACACCAGTGAGGCTTAATCTAGCCTTGCTGTGGCACTTCTGTGATTGTGGATCCTGTCCAGACTGTGTGTGTGTGTGTGGTTACCTTAAATGTAACAGTGAAGACTAGCACAGTGAAGACCAGCGTCCCAAATGTCCAGTTTCCAAACATCTGCAGAGGCAAAGAGATACATTTCAGTGAAAGGCTTTCAGTTCATTACATCGTTGGTTAAATGCAGTTCACTTTGGGTGCTTTACAGAATCACATAACCAGATAATAGAGTAATACTGTTTGTTTAAACCTGCATTAACATGCATCCCAGGTGACGTGACAATTATCAGGTCGATTCCAAGTAACAAGTAACTACAGGCTTGGTGTTAAAGTTGTGCACAGAAATAAAAAGTGCATATATTCAATGAGGAATCAATCAATCAAACAGATGGCTCAGACAGAAATATCCAGTCCAATATGGATGAGAAACAGGTGAGATGAGGTGTTTTTAAATGACTTTAAAAATACCAGATGAAGAAGATGATGCGCATGTCAACGGCCATAGTGCAGCATTTCTAACTGGACAAATATTGATTAGTCTTAAAGAAACTTAAAGACGGCCAACGTGAAGCAGCGTATAGGGAAACTTTAGTGCTGTAAAACACCATGTGCCATCAGTGCAACTTCAACTTTGCTTACAGCTTCACTCATTTCTGGTAATGGCAGATAGTCCTGTTGTTAGCAGTCATCTTATGCCAAGGGTTCATATTAACAGCTACACGGAGAATCTTTAGTGTCTTCAACACAGTACACATGCTATGTATTAGAGAGCGCTACAGTTTTAAACCCCACACATAACGCCAATAAGAAAACGACGGCCATAGGATCATACTCTTTGACAATTAACACGCAAGACGCATTATAATATATTAACATTTCATTTTTGCTGTTGTTTTCTTACACGTGTTGAATCCATGAGAAAGGATCAGAGGTGTCATATGAGTAAATTAAAGTGAAAAGAATATAAAGCATGAAAATGTAAAAAAATTAAATGATGATGTTGAGTTAAAACACAGACTTTGGTCTTGTGCTTGATATTATAAGATAACGCCAAGACAAAACCAGTGGCCCCAAAATGTTTGGTTTGCTATTATTAAAATAGAATGACAGAGATATCATAACGGTAGGGTCCTTGTTTGGTCCTTCTTTCTCTTAATTTGGGCAAGTGAGGAAATAAACAGCTATTGACCAGGATCTTATTTTCACACATATTTTCATTAATCACATTATAAAATGGGAAAAATGGAAAAAGAACATTTAAAGACTTCAAGCACTACTACATGATCAGTTCACACAAATGTCTGAATAACGATACTAATGACAATATAAGTTTCTACCAAGACAAGTGAGACGAGTGAATGTATATATCATAGTTAATATGGCACCAAGAATCCTAGCTGGCTCATGAATTATTGATTTTATTGTTCTCAAATTCACCTTTTATTTTCTGTAAACATATGAGAAGCTTCAGGTTCGATGCAAACATTAAACATGACATGCCAGCATGTTTGCATCTCATTCGGTCCTGATGGTGCTCCGCCTCCGCTATTTCTTGACTAAGTAAGCTAGAAATAGTCGTGATGGTTCGGAGAGAAAACCGCAAATGTGACAATGTCCTTCTGCTCTAAAAGGAGCACCATCAACGGGAGGAGAATTAGATTAGAAAGATGGCTGAATGTCTCAAATGTCATGAAGGCAGGAGTGCAACTACTCTTCTATACTCATTTATCCCTTTGTTGTAAAACACACACACACACACACACACACACAAGATGGGTCACTACACAAAAGCCTATAGCTGATGTGTCTACAGCAAGCACTAAGGGCTGGACATGAGATGAATGGTGAGGGGATTATGGGTAGTTTGGTATCAGGCTGTGTGACAGGACCGAACAGGAAATTGGAAACTGAAACTAGGAAGAGATGACAGAGAGACAGGGACAGGCTTACCATCTGTGTGTTGGTTGTCATTAGCTGGGAGGAGGAAAGAGAAGCAAAAAGAAAAAGCAACACAAAGGTAAGAGGAGAGGAAGAAGAAAAGGAGAAGGCCAGAAGACGAAAATCATAAGAAAATAAACAACAGTTTTGTGGCTAGAGAAGAATAAAACTTCAATGCATTAAAAAAAAAAAAAAAAAGGTGAGAATGAAGCAACTCAAAGCAGTCCAAAAGGTTTCTGGGAGAGTAACGCTGCTTGAAAATGAAAGGAAACAAATAAAGAAACACAGAGGAAGATGGTGGAAAACCTGCCATGCTGTTGCATCTTTGGATGTGAACGGTCTGTCAGGTGTCGGTCCTTTTGTTGTTGGATTATATCTGCTATGTCATACACAGCAGAACAAAGGGATTTCTACTAATTCACTGGTGAAGTTTTCCAAATATCAGGTTATTAACAGGCTTATTATGAGGGAATATGCCAGATAAATAAAAAAAAAACACTGGTATATGGTGCTTGCAACATTTACTAAATACTGTACGCCTTCAATATTAGCTGGTGCTGCAACAGGATAAAAATATTACCTTTTAAATAGAAAAGGACACTTTCAGATGCTTCATATTAAGAAATCCACTAACAAAGCAACTCCGTGCCCATCGACACAAACTACAATTTATACACAGGGTGATAAAAAAGTTGGGTCAAGATGAGATTTAAGCCACAAAGAAAGTTTTCCTTGGTTTATGATTATTAAAAAAAAAACACATTCCAAAAAGACTGAAGCAGACAAATGACAAGAAGCAAAATATAGATGTGTTGACAGGTATAAGCCTACTGAGAATGTACTAATTGACTAATTACAATGGGGAATCAAAAGCAAAATGTGTTCTGTTGAAGTATACAGGCTACATATATATCGTCTATGGGCTTCTATTAGAAACTGTGCCAGTCAAATACACGACATGTCGTCATCAAGCTGCCTGTGGATGTTTGTACTTTGAGAGATGTGCCGTAAATGTTGTCCAGGACAAAACATTCCTCTCACTGAATTAATGGGGTTGTCGTGGGCATGTGGGTGTTACCTGTCCGTTGCTGGTGAAGGTCGTGTTGTCAAACAGGAAGTAAGCACCGAAAAACATCACGATGGCATCATAAACACCCAGGACAGTCCAATATATAAAGATGGGCCACCGCAGCAAAGAGTTCTTCGCAATATCTCTGCAGAGACAAACACAATAAATGATTAAGCAGCTACACGTCAATTACTACTACAATTACAAACTACAAGTTATTGATCAGTGCTACATTAGCTGCCTCTGGAGGGACCTTACCCTGAAACGACTGTAATGAGATATTTTAATTTGATTTTGGCATGGCATTAAAATGCAATAGTTCATGTATATGTGACTGATTTATAAAATACTAAATGTTCCAAGACTATCAATGCAGCTTCAGAACTTTCATTACTAAAGACAGTGTGTGTGTGATTTCTGTGGTTTACACTGTAAAACCTTGAGTTTTCAATTTGGAACTTGACTAAGTGCTCTTGGAGATGGTGAAACTCCTACCTGGACTGTTGGTAACAGCATTTCCACAACAAAAATTAAATATCCTAACAAGTATGTAATCTTTTAATGGTTACAAACCCTGATACCATCACTAACCTATAGAGAGATGGGTCCTTCTTCAGGATGTCCATGTTAATGTGCTGCTCTATGAGACTGTAGAGCAGAATGGGCAGCGAGGTGAAGCTGATGTTGTACAGAGTCAAGTAGGCTGTGTCATACAGCGGCTGGGGGAAGGCAGTGTTTGAGTTATTCTCTCTTTTGTCGCTTATGCTTATTTGTTTTGTACAAAGCGTGTGTTTGTCTGTACCCACCTGTTGTGAGAAGCCACAAAAGAACTGGTACAAGAACTGGGGGAAGATGAAACAGACATTCTGGGAGAAGAAAGAAATTCTTGTTGAAGTTTGCAGAGATTCAAAAATATGCAACTAAAGAGATGAAAGGTATATATAGGGTTAGAGTGACCATACATGAAATGAGCAGACAGGCTACCTTGTAGAAGAAGTATTGCACAAGTTCAGAGATGCGTATGTAGTAATAGTGTCCGTGCACTAGCAGCATCTTCTTGAGGTGTTTGAACTTTGGGATGGCGTAGTCGCTGTTTCTCACCGCCTGACGGCCCTCCTTACCCATGACGCCTGGAGAGGCAGGTAGAGGCTTGTCATTCAAATTACATAATTGAGTACATGTACAGTGGAAAGAGTGTTTGTTCTCACGTTCATATTGTGTGAACAGTGTAGAGGCAGGTGCCCTTTTGGATTATCCCCCAACTTCAGGTCATTTTTGGGTGTTTTTAGAGGGATAGTGTTTCAGCTTTGCAGTGCTGGATAGACAAACCTGCCCAGAATACTAACCAATGCCAACATGGGCCTCCAGGATCATGCTGACATCATTAGCTCCATCTCCAATGGCCAGTGTGATCGGGTGTTCCTTGGAGGCTTTGATCAGCTTTACAATCTAGAAACACAAGTCCATTTGCACATATGAATGAGGGAGTCTGTCAGACACTGCTCTAAAAGCCTGCTTCCTCGTTGTCTGTCCACATCTTTGTACCTGTGCCTTCTGGAGTGGTGCCATCCGACAGCACAGGACGGCGCTGCAGTTGCGGCAGATTTCTAGGAAGATCTCTTTGTAGTTCCCTGAGTTTGAGTCCTCCTGGGTGGGCCTCATCACTGCGGAGAGCGTGGCTCCATCAATGATCAGCCCATAGTCAGTACAGTCACCTGATAAACTGGACAAACAGGGAGGGGGGAAAAACTCATTCAGCAACAACAATACACTTTCTTCTATTGTTGTCTTATTACAAAGAAGCTAAAAACTGATCAGACAAAATACAATTTTGCTTCTTTTCATTTTAAGTATTGGTCCATTTCCCTGAAATCACACACACACACACCCAGAGAAGGTGTCCCTGGTCATGGCTCCTTGCTGCCTCAGGACGGTCCTGCTCAGCTCAAACAGGACATCATGAAGGCTCTGCTCCTCAGTGCGTTTGGTGGTCAGCTCCAGGATCTGGGTGTTGCGGTGAAACAGCTTGCTGGCATAGCAGGTTGCAGCCGCCGTCTCCATCTTGTCCCCAGTCAGCACCCACACCTTTATACCGGCTTTGTGGAGCGACTCGATGGTATCGGCTGCTTTCTCCTGGAGCCTGTTGTGAAGCAAAGCAGGAAAAGGAGGGACATTTTAGCGGCCTGTACAGTATGACAATACTTGGATCCTTTACTCTGTGCCTCTTTCTGTACAGGATGAGCTGACTTGCAGTGCCCTCTGGGCCGACAATCCCTTTTAAGCCAGCACTATAATTGCTTTAGTAGCAAGTGTGCGAGCGGAGAGCTGAACTGCTGTTTGCCCTCGCTCAGTTTGATTCTCTCAGAAGTGGGGCAGCACTTGTTATGGCAGCAGCACACACAGAACCATGAGTTAGTGCTTAGGGGTCTTTGAAGTGCAGACATTTAGGTCCAAAAAAAGGCAAGCATAACACCAAAATGGTTGTAAAGCTTCTATATAATTAAGAGCAAAATGATCCTCTAAAAGAGATCCTCCACCTGTCCTCCACAGCAGTGGCTCCCAGCAGTATCAGGTCTTTCTCAATGAGGTCGTAGGCCTCAGCCAGTCGTTTGTCTCGGTCCTGCAGCGCCAACTTGGCCCCGCTCAGCAAGTGGCAAACCTCCTGGTACTGTTCGGGACTCAGAGGGCGATAGGCAACACAAAGCGTCCTCAGGCCCTCCTGGAGGAGATGTGAGATTCAGACAGGGTTAGAAGTTTTTCCAATGTGCTTCTTATTGTTTCTTCATGTTCCATTTGAAATCCTATTGCACACCGAAACAGAGAAATCTGCCTGAGTTTGCTCCAAATACGTGTGTGATGTGCAACTGCTCTTTCTATCTGAGCCTCGCCAGTACACCAACCCACCGTAGGTCTTTGTGTTTGCACTGAAAACTACGATCTAACAGCTGCACCACCACAAGTGAGGTCTTCCTGACCTGGTTTCCACGGCAGATTCAGTTCACTTCCTTTAGTTGGTCTGAACTGAGCTAAAACCGTCACCCTCAGATACTCTTACTCTGTTAGTATTCAGCTCTGCATTTTGGAAGTTATCATGTTATCATTATATTATGTGCACACCCCCCCCTCGAGCACAAGACTGGAGTGATGAGGTTCTGAAATACATCTTAATCAACCGCAATGTCTGACAGCTGACAGGAAAAAAATGCCACTCTATTCGAAGCCACACTGGACCCTGCAAAATCACAGAACAACTGTTGGATGGAAGTGGGCCATGCTCCACTGATCCACTTCCTATGGTAACCATGGAAACTGACGTGCTCATGCACTGTAACTGTGGAAACCAGTGAAGTCGCACAATCGTTGAAACTCTCACAAGGTGAATCATGGACCAAGATAAAAACACTGTCTGTGATTTTACTAATATATAGAATGAGACGCAGAGGGAAAAAAAAACATGTGCATGTGTGTGTGTGTGTGCTCTCACCACTGCGTTGTGCTCCACCCGAGCTTTGACCTGTTCTACCTTGCCCGATATAACCCTGGGGAAGATGGAGGAGTCTGCACCTTTACAGAACAGATAGAGCTCACCTGCTCACACACACACACACACACAGGCAAAAAAAAAGAAGAGGGAAAAGTGTGTAAGAGAGAAACCACCCACATGAATCTAACGCTACACATGTATATTAACGGTCTGATGTGTCTTACCAGTGCTGGACCTGACAATGACACTCATCCTCCTCCTCACTGAGTCAAATGTCAAAACCTCCAGCAGCTCAAACCTGAGAAACAAAACAAAATACACAATGTTGAAATTAGTAGTTGCACTAAAGTGAGGAAAGTCCTGATCAAGTTCTTTTGGAGTAATAATGGGTTACTGGGTGGGTTCTTATATTAACCTGATTAAATATGTACCCGACACACTGAATTAACAACTGTATCCTTCTAAATCTGGCACACCTTCTTGATCCTCATTCAAACCTACAAAGTGAGCTTGAATTATTGACACGATATAAAGGAAAGTTTAAGTGGGAGATTGCCTGTGTTGCCAGCATTGTCTGTCATTTTAGCCAGGAACTGTTGGCTGAATGTTTTGTAACTGCTCTTTAATAATGAGAAAAGGGAGATGACAGAACTGTTTCTGTAATGAATCTGAATTTTGCCAACATGGGTGTCAAAACAGGGTCAATCAAATCAGTGTCTGCAGCCAAATGCTGGCACTGTAGAGCCAGCTGTCATTTAGTGCTGCAGCGTTGCTCTGCTGAAGTGGACAAAACACAGTGGGGGCGCAGCAATGGAAGAATCTGATTTTGATCTGCTGATGATTCATCATCTCAGTTCATCACTGTTCTATATTTATACTCATGGTTGTTATGCTGCTGGATTCAGTAGTTACTTGGCTACTAACCACTTGTTGCGGTAATGACGTAATATTACAGTAATGAACACGCAGTTGAAATGATCAAGATGAATAATCGAATCGGACAAAAAAAAAAAAAAGAAAAGCAACAAAAAAAAATGTAAATAACATCTAAAATGAATGAAAAGTTGATGTGAGAACTGTTGCAGAGGGTTTAAGAGATAAACAGCACTGTTTCAAAGGGACACACTCACCTCTCAATCTCATCCTCCCTATTCAAGAGCTCCATGTAGCTGTCCTTGAGTCTCAGATAGGTGAAACCGAGCCTGCGGCACAGAGCAAAACAACATTACTGGAAATGGAATGAATGAAATGACTGTGTGCATGTGTGTGAAAAGAAATATGCCAGAGAAAATGTTTCTAGATTCTGTGTGTGTGTGTGTGTGTGCAGATGGCTCTATTTGCAATTCAACAGTGTGATCATCACTGGCTGTCTGATTGTGTGTGTGTGTGTGTGTGCTCTACCTCTTCATGCCCTCCACCAGTGCCACCTCATCTGGAGATGAGGAGATGTAGAAGGAAGTGGACTTGCCCTGGTGGATGCCATGTTTGATCCCATCCACCGTCTCCTCCTCCTTC
Organism: Pempheris klunzingeri; assembly: GCF_042242105.1. Lineage (NCBI taxonomy): Eukaryota > Metazoa > Chordata > Actinopteri > Acropomatiformes > Pempheridae > Pempheris > Pempheris klunzingeri. The sequence continues at coordinate 3,152,774 of NC_092035.1, forward strand.
ACCTGCACCGTGTGGCACAAGCACAGCGCCCGGAAAAACAGCTCCTCGTGGTCCTGGGGTGGATGGCCAACACGGTGTTACCCTAATGCACTAATGCACACACATACACACTCACAGACTAATACTGAGGCAATGCTCACCCTGGCCACGGGACCCGGTGATGTGTCGATCATGTCCACACCAGTTGCACCAGGCATCACCTAGCAACAACACAAATTAAGTAAATTCAAGCATGATAACGACATTAAAGAGACGACATGTAATCACAAACGTCCACCCATCAGGTTGTTACCTGTCCATTACAGATGATATGAGGTACATAAACGTGTCCGTCCACGCAGCATTCTATGAACTCCATGTTGTTCTCTGTAAGAGTCCCCGTCTTGTCCGTGAACACGTACTCCACCTGGAAAGCAGGATAAGTGTCACCGCAGGAAAAGTGTGTGTGTGTCTGTTAATTAAAGGAATTGAAGTGTTGCTACCTGTCCCAGCTCCTCGTTCAGGTCTGACGTGTTGACCACCGCTCTCTCTCCCAGCTCCTCGTCAAACATCTCATCGTCCCACATGATGAAATAGGAGCCCAGGAACTTCTGCATCTCCACGGTGACGTACATGGAGACAGGAATGATGTAGTTAAAAAGAACCATGAAGGCCAAGAAGTCTGTGAACGCCCTGATCACCTGAGGAAGAGGAGGAGGATGCGTATGAGAAGGCAAAGAGGGACGATGAAGAAATCTTTTTACTTCCAGATTGAAGGAATGTGATTAACAGACTTACAATGTGTCTCTGTCTCTCTGCTTCTGTCCTGTCGTTGTACCAGGGCTCGTCTTTGTTGGGGTCGGCCTGCCAAACATATTTCAGCACCGTGTTGACCAGGGCCTTGCTGATGAGAATGCACAGGTAGACCACCAGGTAGGCATTCATTGACCTGCAGGAGGGAGAAGGGGAGCAATGAGAAACATGGCAGCTTCAGTAGTTAGCAAAGAGTTGTGTATAAACAAGAGGATATATTAATAACATAGACAAATTCCATATTTTTATTCCTACACATCTGCACAAAGAAAGCTGGACGTAGATTGTAAATCAAGGTAGACACCCATAGATTCCTGGATTCAGCCTGCATGATACATACATCTTATTGAGCGTGTGGTGTGTTAGCATGCATCTTGACCCATTTTTACTCCACCACTAACCCAAATTAAAAATCTCTCTGATCCACAGATAGAAACAAGGCAAACCTAAGTGCCTGGATTCAGAAAGACAGTTAATCAGACCCACACTGGTACCAAGTGTAAATGTAATCCACCTACAGTCGGTCTCATCTAAAAGCCATCTGGATACAAGACGCATGTCAACACCAGATGGAGAGAAAGTGGTCCAGTAAGTGCAGTGAGCCAGAGAGACACGAGGACTCTCAGCCAGTGAATTAATGAAGAAGTTAATAGATGGATGGAGAGATGGGTAATAAAATCTAATCCGAGCCAGTGTTAATTGAGAAAAAGCATGCAGCCAGTGACTGTACGTGGATGTCAATCAATGCTAACAGGTTTATAATAACACAAATATGAAAATGAAAGAGAGAGAACTTACTTTTCCACTGCAGAGCGTTTCTGAGACTTGGACTGGTAGTTGAGAGCCATTTTGGTTTCCATGCCAGTGTAGATGGCAACCGCTACATGGAGGCAAGGGCGGGCGTAAAAGTTACTTCTTGAGAAGTAGTTTGACAAAACAAGAGTGGAGTTTGCTCAGTTGTCATGGAGATATAGGCAACCCATCCTTACACGGATCACTTGATGACAACTAAGCAAACGCCACTTGCTGAGGAAGACAGTTGAAAGCTCTAGAAAGAGCAAGTAGGCATGTAGCATGTGACATTACCATAGATGTGCTGAGTGTTCTTGAGTGTGGCTCCTCGGAGCAGCAGGTTCTCGGATCCCAACGGCCTGCAAAGACACAACAACTCATGTGTAGCCCGTTTCATCTCTCTTACTGTGAAGGCGTCGTTGTTGCGGTCTTCTTTAATCCTATTACACATAAGCTACCTAACAACAGAGTCCTTATTTTAAGAGTAAACCCCTGCTAAAGTTGAGGGAAATATCAAAATAAACAAATTTAGAGGCATTTTTATCAGTGTTTGTGAACAATTACACAACAGAGGATAAGTGGACTATGACTAAATATGATGGAAACATAGTGGAGGACTGTACAGTGGCATTTTGCTAATAGTTTGATCATATTCCTGTGATATCTCAGGGCTTCAGGTTACCTGGCCACTGGCTCATTGTCCATGTAGATGTTGATGCGGCCCACAAATCTGTGTAGGACAGCAGTGAGAGAAAACATGCTTCAGACATTTTGTTTTTGGCAAGACAGCTTATTGCAGGTGCGTGCTTGTATGTTTATTGCACTGACTTGTACAGGTCCGGCTGTGGTTGTTCACATTCGATAGTGGCGTGGATGGAGTCGACCTCCGTCTCGGTGTTGTAAGCTTTGGTGTCCTGCACTGCATAGTATGTCTAGGAAGAGGGAAGGAGGCCGGACAGGAAGGTGAAAATTGATAAATAAAAAGACAAAAATACATGAGTTTAAAAAAGTGGCGTTGCAGAAAAGGGAGAAGGATTCAAGGAGACAGTAGGAGGGAAAGTTGGCGTGACGATGCTGCACACGTGACGTACACACCTTGTGGCTGCTCTCTCCGTCAAGACTGGCTGTAGTAACGAAGCAGGTCCCGTCATCTCGAGATGTGGAGAGAAGGACGAGGTCACAGGGAAAAGTCTCATCTTCTTTCACCAAGACGACGTCTCCTACCTGAGACAGACAGACAGACAGAAAGACAGAGAGGAGGCATCCTCACTTTGAGTGTTTTACACATCAACAAACCAGGGTTTGTTTGTTTGTTTGTTACTACGTCTGACCTGCAGTAGCCTTTCTTTAGCCGAGATCACAAAGGGGCCTGATGAGGGGTAAAAGATTTGCCTCTTATCCTGTTAGCATTGCTAATGCACTTTCTACTAATGCAGTCTGCCTAACTTAACCTTCTGCCTTGCCACCTGTAAACCTTTGAAGTTCAGCCAACAGTCGCGCACATTTGTTCTCACACAGGACTGTTGATCCTGCAACAGATCGTCCGCATCTGTTATTTTCGCTGCAGTTCCCCCTCACCGAATGCATTACATAACATATATTAATGTAACACACTTTAAAAGCTAAATTGCTCTCAAATGTGGTCCTGCACACACACACACACACACACACACACGCACAGCTTAGTAGCAAGAAAATCCCTCAACATGAGCCAATAAAACAAATGCACCAAATCTCTGTTCCTGTTTCATTGGGTGAGAGTTTATCTGGTGACACACGCTCATACCTTGAGCTTGCGACTTTGTTTGCGGACCACTTTCCCGTGCTGCACCACGTGGACTGGACACTGGTTGACGGAGTTGTCTGCTTTGTGTCTCAACCAGTCCTCATAACCCTGACAGAGGGAAACAGAGAGAGAGAGAGAGAGAGAGAGAGGAGGTGGGAGAGGGGGGGATGTTAAAGTAGTGTAGCGTTTTAATGTCGATGCCAATAAAGCAGAGTGAAGTTAATTTAAAGCAGTCATGAAAACCTTTGGGTCTCACCTGTTTAATGGCAGTGACAGTGATGACAAAGAAGAGCGGCAGTCCGCTGGTGATCGGACTGGTGGGAGTGTCGATGATCAGCTACAGTGACACACACACACACACACACAAACGGGGAGAATTAAATGGCGGACAGAATAATAAATCAAAATAACAGGCAGCTTTAAAAAGGGGCCCACAGTGATATCTGACCTTAACAGGCCTCTACAAGGAGGTAATAAGAGGCACAAAACACTGACGGGCCTGATGTCCTCCTACACTCTCAAACAAACAATGGCTCTTTTGATTCCATTTGGTGCAACTTTATACCTGCATTCACCTGTTCTACTATACTCCTGGAACAGGGGAATGAATGTAATGAGCAACACTTGCTTTTGGTTTCTCTTTGAGAACGATATTTTACAAAAAAAGAGTCGCATGAATCTATGAGTGTACATGTAAGGGATCTAATAATCCTTATGGGACAACGATAATGTTGCAGCACCTACTATTAAGATGTTTAAACAAATGCAGAATATATATAACACAGTAAATTAAAAAGAAATCTATAAAAGTATAAATCGATTTAGGTAAAGACACTTTAGAGAACTGGAAGGACAGTAAATGCAATTAGTGTAAAAAATAAAGAGAAAAAAGCTTTTACCTGAACCAGAAATATGATGAGAAAGTAGAAGTTGGCGACTCTCCTGAACTGCTCGAACATATTTTTAGGGATGAAGTTCCAAAACGTGTACTGGAAACACGAGACACACTGTTATCCATCAGTCGCTATCCATGTCAGATCCAATGGGAACAAGAACTTCCAAACAGAGTCAGGTGACACAAAATGAAGACAATATGTGGCTTCTTGTTGGTTTCAAATGGCCCAAATAAAGAAATAAAAAAACAACACATGCACACGAACAGCAAACAAGACGTCAAACTGAGGCTCAACAACATGAAGATAGTTTTATTTATGTAACACAGGAGATGAATAAAGCTGATGATGATATTTCACAGTATCACAGTAGAAATATATTAACTACAGCCACAAAGACCATTTTATGGTCAGCAGATCATTTGAATGTTATCTTTGAAATCTAAAATCCCCTAGTCCGAATCCTTCCCTTCATTTCGGTAACATGTTAGCAAAGTGTGTGGCGATCTTTGTGTGTGTGTGTGTGTGTGTGGGCGTTTTCACTGACCTTGGACGAGACTATTCTGTTGTCAGGGAATCTTTGTTGTATAAAGGCCTCAGTTCCTGAAGGAGGCTCCTTGTGTCCGATGTAAATTGTCCTGCTGTCCACCCAGTTCTCCTCACCAACACACTGCAGGGGGGGAAAAAAAATCATATTAAAGTTTCAGTTCAGTGTTTTGTAGGTGATCTGCAGTGAAGCTTCAGGAAAGCTCTAAACAAAACATCCCACATCTGTACCATCAACCTTAACTTCCCACTTTTATTGACATAAATCATAAGGAATAAATCAATAGATGACGACCCTATACAATACACTCCTACACACTAATAGCAGAATACTGTGGGACACACACAGAAACAGATTCACAGAGTTAGAATGAATGAGTAATTTCTCCTCAATGAATGAGAGCTTTTGTTACCACGGATACGCGGACCTGCATGTGACTCAGACTGGAATGCAGAATACACACACACACACACACACACACACACACACACACACTCCCACAAACTCAGAGATAAGACACCTGAAGGCTTTCGCTTCCTTCAGCACTGTTTTTCCTCTCATTACACATCATCAAGGTTAAAATTAAAAACTTCATTAAAAGTATTTGCCGTCAAACGTGACAGTTTGCAATGAGGATCATCGACATAAAAAAGGCTTCACATGAACAAGTCTTGACTCGTGGATGGTGCAAATCATTTTTTCATAGTCAAGCAGTAAAGTTTGATGCCTTGCAGCAAGGGGACACAGTTGCTGCCTTTTAACATCTCAACATAATGAGGAAACAGCATCACGGATCCCAACAAGAGACTTATTTACTCCATTTTCTTAAGAATGCAGCTATTACATCATTATAAAGCCTGACATGGAGCTGACAACAACTGATAGACTATTGGTGTGGTATTCTAACACTCCACGTTAACCTGAAATATCTAAGTAAGATCTTTGAGCTTTAAGTATTTCAGGCAGGATTGGACTTGCATTGAAAACACACACACACACACACACACACACACACACACACACACACACACACACACACACACACACACACACACACACACACACACACACACACACACACACACACACACACACACACACACACACACACACACACACACACACACGATCCAAGCAGTATCCAATCTTCCTACAGTTTTTCCCAGCTTGTTTTTTGATTAGTGACTTTGTCTCATCAGACCAACATGCACCCTGTGGTGTTTTAATCAATCACTATGGTGACAGAGAGGGGGAATTATGGTTGCATACATTCCTAACAGCTCTGTTTTTGTCTACAATAGAACCATGGTATCAAAGAACAGCTTTTTATGTGATATTTCTGCTTGGTGTTTTCAAATTCCTGTCAATTGCATTTTTGTTTTTTTCATGTGCAAACTGAAAACATACAACACTGTTTTAAAATGAGACCACTCATCAGCACCTTCAGTCAAAAACCAGAATGAACCCAGTCCAAAGGGCTTTCGTGTCCTCGCAGGCAGGAGCCATTTTCAAACACCTGGTCATGTTGACCTGCAGTAACCAGGACGAGGGGCAGGCCTGGACAAGACGGCTGAGCTCTAAAGCTAATCCTCCCTCTCTCTCCCTCTCCCTCCCTCCCTCCCTCCCTCTCTGACATGAAACATTTTCTGTATATGACCAATAGCAGCTGTTAGTCACAATAGATAAACCTGGTGTTAAGTTGCTCAGTTCATCACTAAACAGTCTGTCCACACACACATACACACACACACAGAGGTTAACAAGAGGTGACAGTAATCTGCTGCCGGTGAATGAGATTCAGGAGTATCAAGAGCCTGCATGGCCCACTTTCTATTCTGTCTGTTTGTCGGTCTTTCTGTCTCTCTTTAACACACACACACACACAACCGATTAACTTAAGATTACCTAGTTCATGATGGAGAGCTATTTATAACCTTTGACCTTCAAATATCTATGCAAGAGCAAGGGATGCTTAAGAAGGAAGCAAATGAAAATTGACGAACGAATAAAAAAGGACATCTTCAAGGCTAACTAACATGCAGCACATTATCTCCACTGCTCTCTTCCTCGTCTGTCTGAAGGCCAGCGTTGATGCTGAGCTGAGACCGAAGCAGCTGATTTACATGCTGACATTCACTGTTATTACAATCAGTCTGGGATGTGTGTTTCCTATAAACAAGCAGTTTGGAAATAAATATGAAATGACACCTCAGGAACATCATATCCATCACATCAGAGAGCGACCACGCTAACTGACTGATATCTGATTTAGAGTGGAGGAGGAGATGAAAACCAGATAGCACGGACAGCTTGCCAACTCTGTCGCCCACACAGTGTTACTGTTCCTCCTCTTCTCTCCCACCTGCCTGCTCCGTCTGCTTCACCCGACACATTTCTTACACACTTCCTGCATATGGAACACATACACACACAGGAGCACGCATGCACACTGTGTAATCTGTAAATACTGTCAACTGATGGAAGACGTGAAGTTCAGTATTTTATATATATTATATAAAGTGGCTCCAGGTTCCCGTCTCCCACTCGTCCTGAATCGCTGAACACAATCAGATGGCAGGAGCTAATTTTCTTTGATTCTAGTGATAAAGCCAATATTTCAGGTACTGTGCTTGATCAGCAACTATTTTAGTAATTGATAAATCATTTAAGTCATTTATCAAAGAACAAATGCTGCATGTTTTAAAATATGAGACTCGCTTCTTTTCTCTGTTTTATGTCACTTTAATTGTGTGATCTTCAGCATTTGGACAAACCAAGATGTTTGAAGAGGTAATTTTGGAAAATATGACATTCAACACCACGAGGATTTAGTTGCAGCCTAAGTCTCTCAAAAGTTAGTGCTGTATTCATCAAAGTTTATGTAATAAAAATGACAAAGACAAACCAAAAATACAAATATGATAATTACCAGTTTCTTTAAAGGTCTTTTAACAAGAATTTAAATCAGCGGGTGTTATAGAATGACAAGTGAAATGCCATTGACAAGTGATTCTTAATAAATTGACACAATAATACTGGAAGGAAACAATTAATTAATTCTCGACAATGGATCTTGAGTGTCTTATCAAAAGAGTGAGTGTGATCAGTACCTGCAGCATCTTATTCGCTTGATAAAAACATGCAAAGATCAAAACTTTGCCATGTTCACTCCAATAAAGTCTGTGAGCTATAATCTGATGTGTGAACATGTACGTGTATAATAAAAACTGCTCCTTATCTTTGTTGGAAGGAATCTCAACTGTATCATATGCAGATCAGGAAATGAATGATTATTATATGATGAGATACAGTGATTGGAGACAGATGGGCCTCCTCTCTTACCGGCATCTCTTCCATTTTGTCCTTAATGCAGCTTCATCGTTTTTCTCACCTCTTTCCTCCCCATCTCTCACCACAACCTGGTTGGCTTCTAAGCTGACAATCTCCCTCCTATCGATTTAGCTTTCATCCACATTCAAGCTTTTTACATGAAAGCCTGTCTCTGTTTAATCAAATAAAATAGCATCTTCACAAAATAAAAGCTGGGCTTATAAAATAAAACTGCCCTGTATTAGCTCAGGACTTTAGCCTTTGGATGTAACTGGAGACTTTTGGCTATTCTGGACCTTGATAATCACTTTTAGTGGCGTTTCATGTTACAGGACGCGGCAGGTTTCAGGGGTGTATTTATAGTTGGAAGGGAAACATTTGTGGTCAGGAGAGAGGGATGGAGGGAGCTGGCAGGCTTTGTTTCTGTCTGTCTCACTCAGCACCCACATCCACTTTCCTTAAAGCCACGAGAAAGTGCAGGGAGCCTTTCAGGGATCACACACACACATATATATACGCACACAAACACACACATCTCCGCGACATCAAACATGTATGAGAGCAGGCGGACATGAACAATGACACACAGCGTTACCTCTGTAGTCATTGGTCCACAAGGTATATTTAGCAGACAAGCCTCACTTCTCTATTTCGGTTCAGTTGAGTATCTCTGCATTAATTTAACAGCACAACTGGGATAATTTTAACAATTAGAAAAGGGGTGAAGCCTGAATGCACACACAGCTGCAGACGGGAAACCAACCTGAATGCTTTTGATAATCAGAACATAAAAAAAGCTGTGCAACTGCATTAAATGTTCAAATGCATGACGTATTGTCCTGTGGGACGTTCAATGTCAAGGATATTGGCTTTTATTGACTTAATACTTTCGACTTCTACTCTTTTTGTCTTAAATGTTAGGCAAGAGAACTTAAATCCCAGTGTAATGACCTGTGTGTGTTCCTCGTCCTCCTGTATTTGTTCTGCATTTCGGTTTAGATTCAAAATGTTAATGCATTAAAGTTGCAGCCACAAGATTTAAACCTTCAAACATCCCATTTTAATGACTTTATGTAAATGTGTCAACGTGTTGGTGCTTTAAACGTCACATGCCTTGTTCCCACTGGACCTGAAAGCAGCATTAGAGAGCCAGCAACTGAAGCCCCACTGTGATCAGGAACACAGGACCATATTGTAAACAGGAAGAGCTTGAGTCACCCACACACACACACACACACACACTTCCTGAAACAAATGGCCACCTTCCCTCCACCCCACCCGCGCCACCAAAGACTCGGAGGAGATAAAGATTTAGGGGTTGAGGAAAGACACAAGGAGGACAATATCTAACGTGGAGCATTGGAGGTGTGAGTGTGAGTGTTAGGCAGCCATTCTGATCAAAGAAGTGAAGACATTCTCTAAATTCCCACAGCCAGGCAAATATGGAATCATGCATATAAATCCATCATTACACCTCCACATGACTTAAACATGACTTACAGATTGACATGACTTCAACAGCACGCTATCACAGAGCACATACCTACTGGTCCAAACTTACTGTATGGGTGTCAGACTAGGAAACAACTTAACTACCAAAATGGGATTTGGTCTTTGCAGTAATGCTGTAGTTAGTACTGTATGATGCCTGGCAAATAAAGATAACATTTACAGGACACTGCGAGCAGGAAAGAGGGATCACTGCAACACACACAGCTGACTATTGTTTGCGTGCAGCTTTTAAGGCTGAGCTGTTGTTCGACTGATGGCCAATCCCTAAGTGTTTTATCTCCGGCTGCAACAGGCAGTCCTGAAAATAAGTCTCAACAAAAGCTGCAGACGACAACCTGCTCTCTGCGATACCACTGAAGGACACACACACACACATTTTACACACTTTCACATCCACATTCTGTGTCATATGCGCAAACACGATTGAACACATGTACACAGACGAGTGTGTGTTATCTCTCTGCTGCCACTGAGCGACAGAGATAAGGGAAATCCTTACCTGTCTCCTTACCTAAATCTAAACTTCAAATACAGATGTGTGTGTGTGTGTGTTTATCTTACTGCCTGTTGAGCGCTGCACTTGAGATTAGGTGGACATGTTTTGGCTAAAAGGCTGAAAAGGATAAATATAAGGGGTGTGGAGTTTGGTAGAGAGAACAGAGCATTTGCCAGAGTCACCACTTTCTTCAGCGCTGGGCTCAAAGTTTATAAAAAGGCACAGGAGGAGGTCTAAAATAGCTGTGAACATGTACCATTTTTATATGCACATGGAGATCTTGTGCTGTCATCAGCTGGTACGCCTGGGAGGCAATAAAATGATTAACTGCTACAGCGCATACATCCACCCTGCAGAGAAATAAAAAAAACTACAATGCAAATGACGTGGGGGATTAAAGTTTTAATGTCAAGCTCTGTGTGTATCTTTATGTGTATAGGATATTCTGATATGTGAGTGTGACAGCCTGGGTGTGCATGTGTTACCTGAGTCACAGATTAAATACCAGCTGTGTTTCCCATCTGTCACTATGTAATAGGCCGCACTGAATAAGATAATGATGCCATCCACCTTCAAACTCCACCCTTCAGTCTTTAACCACAACGGTGTGGTCACTTCTTTTCCCTTTCATGAACTAACACCTATTAACAAAGCATTTATGACCATCAGCAGCCAATCAGAGCTCTGCGATTCCAGATTTTTAGCACAGACTGTATGCAAAACTAAAAAGGTGTTAAAAGGGCATCTCGGGGTGTCGCGTGGATGGAATTGTGACATCTACTGAGATCACACAGCAACAGATCCATCTCCATGACAACTGAGCTGCATCTTTTCATCACCGACATATAAAATATCCAGAGAATAGTTCCCAGCGACGTGACATTCTCGCATCAGAGATCGGTCAGAAAATAGGAGGGGCAGGGCAGAAACTGACTGCCACAACAAATCCCCAGCAGTGATGTGTGTGTCCCAGCCTGTAATGAAGGAGGGGAGATGAAAACTCCATGTTACACCTCCGTAGTGATGCTCCTGGTTGGAGACTATCAAAGGAAATCATCAACACCCTCCACATGCAGGCCACATTGGGAAGGAAAAAAAGCCAATGCAGCTCTGGAAAAAGAGAAATGACTGATTCACTGTGCTACTGTTGTAGCAGCAAGCCAATGTGGCATTAACAGAGATGAGAGGACAGAATACTAATCAGTTAAAACCAAGCCAAACTGTCTGTGTGTGTGTGTCTGCCTGTGTGGGATTTAGTGATCTGACCCCTCTTGTCCCCACTGCTTTGTAACCATCCACAAACACACACACACACACACACACTCTGACGGCCTGATCACATGAGAGCACTGCTGGTATTAATCAGAGTCAGTGGACTTTAGGATTCAGCATTTGTGCTGGAGCATCTGTGTGTACCTGTGTGTGTGCGGTTCTGTGTTAGTGAAACACTGACTAATATTATGCACACCTGCATGTCCTCACAAGCCTTCGTGTCTGAAAAGCACAAAACAAAAAAAACACAGGACTGGAAAGATTGAAATAAAGTAACAAGTCAGTACTTTATGACCAAACATTTAAGTGTAATAAACTGCAAAATAGCTGTTTTGAACTATTTGTTCTACTATTAATGTCTGTATATCATTACCACTGCTACATTTAGTACACTTGCTATGTCACTACTATGACTGCTCCTGTTACCACTACTAAACACACAAGAGAGGCCGATCCAGCCCCCACTGTGGAAATACTTGCACACTACACACCTGGATCACACCAATACAAAATCAGAATGCCGTGTGGGAGTGGCGAATAGAGGTGTGGTGATCGGCTCGGTGATGTAGGTCACAGATGGTGAGGTAGCACAAATACATAGGGTGAAATCCTATCAAGAGATTTTGTGTAATTAATATGAGCACAAATACAACACAATCCCACTTTGTGCCGTTATAGTCTCTGGAATGACTAAATAGTTGGCAGTTTACAGACGGATCAATTTCCGTCAGCTCAGTTCAGTGCCTTTGTTGCTGAGCAGAAGAAGAGTGAGATCTAGTCTGATGCAGCCATCATACAACAGCCAGCACATGAAGCCTGTATAAAAATAGATAATACCATCATTTGCTTTGGATTTGTGAACCCCTGGGTAATGAAATTCACTGAAATCATGCGTGTATTTCAGTTGCATCTGAGTGAGATTAAGATCTTACAACCTGGCACCTTTTTGACTTAGCAAAGCGTAAACATGAGGGGCGATGGGAGATGAAGCATGGAATCAGGACCAAATCTGGGGCTTTATCAAAATGCACAAGAAGTGGAATGAGAGCAAGGCTTTGCTTTCTCTGGAAATCATCAAAAGTGCAGACATGTTACACCGGATTCATACAGGACTAAAATAAAGATGCTGTTGGTAATAATTAAGATGACAAAGTGAGTAATGAGATAATATTAATCAAGATCAACGTGGTTTCGTACTGTAAAGACCTGAGAGTGTAAACTGCAGGGCAGTGGACTCTCTGGAGACCTGCCGCCACAGACCTGAAATAGACGTTCACCTGCTTTCATTACCTATGTGGGTCAGCAGACCACGGTGCGACTGTGTGTGTGTGCTGGTTTATTGTGTAGTTTGAAGATTCAAAGTGTTGTGTAGCTTAGTTTCATAAGTACATGAGAGCTTGTTTTGTATGATTGTATAACTCTATTTTTGGTTTATTGTTATTTGGTGTCCTGGCAAAAGAATGAATACAGTTTAATCTTCTCTTACGCAGATAAATGTGTGGATACACAACAGACAACAGGAGAGGAGAGGAGAGGAGAGGAGAGGAGAGGAGAGGAGAGGAGAGGAGAGGAGAGATAACCTCTGCTTCTGTCAGCTATACAGAGAAATTCATTAGCCTGGTTTTCATGGAGCAGATCTCAGTAGGGAACTGGGATAATACGCCTGCTTTACCACACTGCATGCATTTACTTCTAGTTCTAGATTTAATAATTACTCGATGATGCAAAAAAATACCGCAAATTACAAATATCCAATGTTTTCCCATCGTATTACCTCTGTAGCTACATTAATACACCACTCCACGGGAAGCTTCTCTAATGGCATTGCTTGTTTTAAGCTGCAGTTATAGCACTCAGTGAAGTAGAAGCAGGATAGGTGCAGAGCGGCTAAGAGGCCAACCACCACTGTGGCTCTCAGAGCTGGATAGAAGAGCATTGTTGTGGATTTCCTGTGGATAAGCGCAGCCATTCTTTGGATGGCAAAGGAATAAACTTTTACACTGCTCATACTTGCGTCATTGTGTGTATGTGAGAAGGAGGGACTGGAAGGGAGAGCTGCTGATGGTCACATGATCCACCCTCCATGACTTGACCTAATGCTGCCTTCAGGTCACATGGGAAGAGATATCTTAAAGGCTTGACAGTTAGAAGTAACAAGTTTCAGTGCTGAGGCTACTGCTTTTGTAGGTTTCCTTGTGAAACACTACAAATAAACACAGTTTCACAGTGACAAGCTGGTAGATGGACACAGAAACACACTCAAAGAAAGGTTCAAATGCTTGGCAGCACTTTTTGCCCCTCAGCGAACTCTTCAGTTAGACATGTCTGTGTTTGTGTGAGTGAGTGTGTGTGAGTACCCAGGTCACACTAAGTGCCTGCATTGATCTGTGGACACTGTGCTCGCTTTAAATAACTTCAGCACTGCCACTGACAGCAGCGGGCCCAGCTTTTGCAGGGGCAACACCACCAGAATTCCACACCACAGGACTTTCGTGTTTTCTATGTGTGCTGAAGAGACAAGGAATGTTTAGTGGACACAGCAGATATGCAATGTTTTTGGCAGAATGTGGTCTGGGGATTCTGACTGTTTGAAGCTGGGTGGAGCTATGGTCTGCTGAGCTTACCAAAAAATAAAAATAAATAAAAAGTCCAAAACATACAAACCAAGCTGCAACTAAGCTGCAAGTTTCTATGGAATTCAGTTGCCACAAAATACAGGTAACTCCACACAATATGAAGAATTAAAAAAAAGCATCAATCTGCTGGGAATGAGCTTATTCACTTGTTTGTTTGTTTGTAAAGAAACATCCTACATCCTTGTTGAATCGCTTCAGAAAACATTTGGTAAAAAACTGTTATTTGTAGCTCTATGAGGGGCTTTGACACCAGACTATTTCCTGGCGGAGAGCAGTAACTTCCCGGAGTCTCCTCCGGTTGCCTAGCAACCTCACAGTGACAACAAGACTCTTCCCGCAACACCATTAATCTTTAATGGACAGACATGAGAGTGGTATAAATCCTCTCATTTAACTCTGGACAAAAAGCTTGAACTGTTCCTTTAACTGTAGTCACGTACCTGCTGCTGACTGCAGGTGCAACATATATAAGTAATGCCTGTTCTTTAATATTTAAAGATATTTGTAATTACTGACTTGACTCATCTACCTAGAAAACACTTAAGAGTAGAGGCCATGATGCATTTATATTATTGGTAACAATGTGCAGTCCTGTGGGGTTTCATTGAGAGTGTTCTGTTCATCAGGCATTTTTATTTTCCTCAGGGTGACAGTCCCATTAGCCGCTGGTCTACGGTACACGTGTTTCACCTCACTCTGTTGGCGCTTTCACTTCCTGCTGTAAAGTAATGCCGCCTCCTCGTCTCCCAGGAGCTCAGAGAAAAGCACCAAAATGCTTTTAATACTTTTAATCTTCTTCCAATGTGTTTATTTCCCAACTTTTCGTTCTCTCCGTCTGTCTCCTACTCATTAATGGGAGCACTTCTCGGTCTTCCCTAATGTTTGTCCTGTAGGGACTCCGCTGCTTAATGGTGTTCATTACACTGTTTGTGTTGCCGGTAATCTTTCCCAGACTGGACACACACATGAACACACACTAAAGAACATACATGAATCAGAAAATGTCGGTCCTCTTTATATTTTTACTGTCCTGTACTCTGCTAGTGTTATCTGTAATGTGGCATCACTGTTGTTACACAATTATTCGAAATCAGGGAGGACTCAGATCCAGTCGCTAACATTAAGATTTTATCTGTAAACTCCTCTCACTGCAGGACCATTAGGGTGGATTATCTGTTCAGATCAGCCTTGAATCAGGAACAACCCTGCTATTGTCGGAATGGGCGAATCTGAGCCCAAATCTGTCCCAAATTATCCTCCAATGTGGGGCCGGCATGACACACATCTCCTATGTTGTGCTGTTTTTACTTAATTTCCCTTCAGCTGAGTTATATCCAGTTCAGTCGAGCCTCACCGCTCCCTGCTCTGTTCTGTTCGTGGTGTTTCATCGTCACATGTCCCCATGAATCCCACTGCCCTTCCATGTCACCTAGGAAGATAAATACACACACACACACACACGCTCAATGTGAGTGTGAGAGCGTGCAGGAGAGGAGAAAATTACTATATGGTCAGTTTGTTCTTCATTATCTCCTTGACAACCATGAGATTAACAATCTTCCTCTCTTTCTCTGTGCTCACTTCTACCACTGACTCTATCATCTCTGTCCGTGTCGTCCTCTCTTTCTTTAGATGTTGTCTCTGGCCCATCATTCCTTGATTCTTTTTGTCTGACACATTGAGAGCTGTGGTATTTAACGGTAAAAAATCTGTGAGTGTGATTATCACATCTCAGCGGGAAAGTAAGAATCACAGGACGAATCAGAGGGGTGAGGGGAACCTAATGGAATCATGTGGCCCTCATGAGACCAGTCACCTGACGTGGGCCAAGTGCCATGGTGGAAATGGATGGCTGTGCCTCCATGTATAGTCACTATTACAGCTGCAGAAGCCTTGTAATTTATTTACAGTCATTAGATGCACTCAGTGATTCATACGGCTGAGACTGCAGGACAAAGTAACTGATCATGAAACGAGGGAAATTACTTGAATACTGTTAAAATATACACAAATGTACTTTGCACATTATGTTGGCAGAACATGTTGCAGGTTTGCCGCACAAAACATGGAAGTAAGCCAGTCCGCCAAGCCAGTAAGCCTCATCTCCTCCACCACCACACGCCATCCAACATTTACTCCACTCCACCCCTGCAAGACGCATGCTAATGGTTGCTCCTCATTTAAAAGTAAGAGTAATATGCAGACAACAAATGGCCTTGTATAGAGAGCAGCTTGGCCTTGAGTTGCCAAGGCACGGCAAACCAGAATTTATTACAGCAAACAATACTGTGCAGTAATTAGATACCAAGGCGCCACCTTAAGCTATGGTATCAAACCTATAAATAATTACTCATGTAACTATCATAAACAGATGACATCTAGTAGCCTCCATCTGATCTCAGTGTTACTCTTCCCTCTTCTTTCTTTCCATTCTACTTTTGCTCTTTCCACTACCTGCTATCGCCAAAACTTTGGAAAGCTTTCGTTTTGTTTTTCGGATGAAATAAATAACAGCGCTTCATTGCACCAGCGTTCCTGCCACTCATGCCCACCTTTGTGCTGTAAATCAATCCTGCTCAGCGTAAAAGTCCTGCTGCGTTGCAAATTCACGTCTTGGCCTCTTTTGTTTGTGGCAATTACACTCAAATATTAATGTGGTGATTACTTATTAATGCTAAAACACTACAGGTAGCACAGTTAAAGGATTTGGTGTCATTATTTGGGTTCAGCCTGAGTAATGTGGCACAGAAATATATTCATGTGACCAAAGTTATTTATATTGCTCTCCTCTTCTTCCAGTCTTTGTGTAGTCGGGTGCAAATTCTCAGAGGCCTTTTGGAGAAGCACTTCCAACACGACTCTGCTGCATCTTAGTAATGAGGAGCTTCTATTGTCAGGTTCAGCGCTCAATATTACATGACCATCATATACTGCAGAATGATAGCACCTTTTTGACCGGGACTTTCTGAGCCAAGGCTAAAAAGTGAAAACATGCCATCTCAGTTCCAGAGACATTTCCAAGTTCAATAATGCGTATCATCTACTTCAGGGTGGCTGCCAAAGTGCATCGATGATGTTACATCATAATCAATGTTGTTTCATGTGCATGAGTTGGTCAACTATGGAAATCACTTGAGTGTTCAGTAGTTTCAACTTAATACTGAACATTTCACATGCAGTTCATTTATCATCTGCGCTTCCAGCTAATAATAATAATAATACTGCTTTGCATTTTGTTGCTTGGCAACAAATTCAGGACAGAATTAGAAGAAGCAACTAGATCTTTTATAAGTTGTAGTACAGTTAGTACAGGGCTTGCAGCTGTTCACACAGTGCCCCTTCATTCGGTCTCAGGAGAAACTGCAAGAGCTCCATATTGTCGGATAAATCAGACACTGAAATGTCAGTATTTTTCAAAAAAAATAAGATGAATGCAAGGATGAGCCTATTGTGTGACTACAAATATGGTGTCCTAGAAGTCCAAATAGGCAGATTACACATAAATAAAGGGAACGACTTAACTCCCTGACCACATGATCTTTGGTCTTTGCACAAAAGCAGGGAATGTTTGAACTTCTCACTCTTTAACTTCACTTTGCATTGTTGTATGACAAATTGAAATCCAGCTAGACTAGAACTTCTACTGTCTGAATTATTTGAAGCCGATATGAATACAGCAGCAGTGGAGCCCACTTTTTTACAGGTGTACAGACTCCTCATCACGTCCCTTTATTCAGGATGTACGCTCACACACCGAGAAGGCAGAGTGCGGATATATACAAAGTCAGGGAAAAGGACGCATGCAGCACAAAATGGATATAACTTCACTCTAGGCTGCGACAACTGAAGCATGAAGACATTTGCTCAAGGTAACATTGCTCACCGTGAACCAGCCTGATGCACTGATGCACTGCTCATCAGCTCCAAAGACTACAAATTTCTACTTGAATGTAAGGAAACAAAATTCCTTCCAACATCTACCATTAACAAATAGATAAAAAAAAGCTAATGAGGGCTAAATCCTCAGAGGATGATATTGGAAGCAGGAAGAAAACCAATCATTTGGCCAACTGGGAATTGATCACAAAAAAGAATAATCTGAATAATTAGTTCTATAATGATGTTCTGCTAATGTACCAAGCAAACAAAGCAAAAAGGGGTAGACATTAGGGCTAAAAGGAAAGTGGTGGGGGTTTGTGGGGGGGGGAGATGTCCGCAGAGTGCACCATCAGCATTTAGGAAGAGGGGGTGTACACTCACTTCACTTTTCTTCCTCTCTCTCTCCCTCCCTCTGACATGAGGGCCGTGGGGAATGGTGTGTTCCAGCAGCGAGTCGACCAGCTATCATTTCCTCAGACAGTGAGAACATTAAGGTGTACCTTCCCCCCCCTCAGCACTTTCACTAGCACCCCGGAGCAATGTTATTATGATGACCCAAGTTCAAACAACATCTCTCTCTCTCTCTGTATTGGTCTTTCTCTTTGGATAGAGGTCTCTCTGCACCATTAACCCTGGGCTATCCATCATCTGTCTCCTTGTTCAATGGGCTGCGATACACTGTTAATGTTACTGCAACGACACCGATACAACCCCTTAATGGAGCTCGCACTCTTGAGCAGGTGCTGTTTGGGCAATGTGAGAGGAAGATAAACCTTTATAAAGCAGCTTCGGACTTTATATTCCAACTCTTATGTTGGTGTGTGGTCATAGGACAACAGGAAACAGATAAGACAGATAAAGAAAGTTAGCTCTGTTATTATTTCTTAAACCTTTCTCTGTTGTTCTTATGAATTTGTGGTAATTTTTCAGGTCTGGAAGAATTTTATTCCAATAAATTGAGAGGAAAAAACAAGCTTTCTATGACCTGACCACAAGTAGAGATTCCCTCTTTTTAAAAGGGGTCACAGGTCAAAAGGATGGGATCCAGTGGCTTATAAGACACGTAGATGTCTCAGAAACACTTGAGGTAAACAGCCCACAAACAATTACATATCAGCTTACACTGATATAAAACAGAAAAGCAGCAAATCGTCACATTTCATAAGCTGGAAACAGCAAATGTAATATTTGAAATACTAGAATAAAAGTATCCTACTTGAGTGGGAATGGATGATGTGAATATCTGTGCTCTTGTTTATATGTCAGATCTTTATTCATCAAGATCATCTCCGTTCTGTTGGTTCATTTAGTTGAAATATGAGTCATGTTGTTTCTTCCTGTTAACAAATACAAATGCGAGTGAAAAGTGAGGCAGCAGCCAGTCGAGCAGTGAAACAATCCCAAGACCGGCTGGCTTAGTGAGAGCCTTAAATCCTTTCTGTAAAGAGGTTAACCCTGGTGCACTTTGTGGATTGTGGACAGCATGGACGAGCGGGTGTTAACTGATTAGCATGAGGTTGAGAGGAAACCTGCTGCTGTTAGCATACATATGAGCATGTTTCAAAAGCCATTATGCAACAAAAGCTATATGTTAATGACATTTACCTGTTCCTCATTTTTCTGGGGACCCCAGGGAATCCCCTCAAGCACCCCGGGGTATCCCTGGACCCCGCACTGAGCACCCCTGCTGTGAAAGACTTCATAACAGGCGCACACAAACGTCAGCCCACATTGTCAGCCAGTCTGCTTATGAATTATTGACAACTAGACAGAGCCAAGGAGTTCATGTGATCCGCTGCCCTCTGCGTCACCTGACTACTACTGTGTTCCACCTCCTCACTCACCAGCCTGCATGAAGTAACAGCAACGCTGTGTAATCACCAGCCACAACTCATTTACTCTTAGCGGTTATTCGTGCCTCACATGCACACATCAGTTAGCACGCTGTAAAGCCCCCGACTGTCCCGAAACCAACAAACTTATGTAGCAATTAGAAAATACAGCAATAAGGAGTAGGTGCAGTCGGTGGTTGGCTTGGATTTGAAGGTGTAGCTGTGAATTAGACTAAGTGGGTGAAGGTATGGTGAAGAGCAGTAACCCTTTAATCCACTGTGTGAGGGAGGAAGGCAGACAGAGAGAGAGGGGAGGCACTTCCTGTCCTGGAATCCAGATTAGTCAGCCATGGAGGAATGCTGCCCGGCTGCTTTTAACTCCCCTCTACACAGACGAGACACCTCTGGTTTGTTTCTGCCGCAAACTAGTACCCCATTTAATTATTCATTCAGATTGAGATGGATTAGCATTACAATATTACACATTTTAATAAAAGATTGACATTACCTATTTCAATCAATGCTAAAAAAAAAGGTTACAAGGGCTACCAAGGACATTCTTCTTGCTTATTAATCACCCAAGTAGAGAATCAATGGAAACAACAGGACATTAACTGCAACAAGAAGAAGATTCATTTCAGTATTGTAGTATTGTAGAACAATAAGTTATACTTTTAAAACTTTGAGAGCCTGAGTTTACCCCGAGGAGAACAAAGGAAGCACAGTGAATACAGTACAAGTACACTGGGTCTCCGTGCTCCTGCATGTCACTGTGATTACACTTTGTTCCCATTCAGCCTGGACAGGAGCGACAGCCGTGAGTACAACTCTACATGTGGCACTTTAAGGATAGCTATAGGCTTGCATAACATTCCCAGCCACGTTACCTCATCAGAGGCGGCAGCAACTGGAGAGACTTGCAAAACTGAACAACTGGTAACCAAGTCAAACCTCATTATGGTCGCTTGTTTAGTTCACCCACATTTTGTCATTATTACAATCACTGAAAACTTGATTTTATTATCATTTATTATTATTATTATTACTACATCTGCTGATTGTTTTCTTGATTAACACACAGATATTCAGTTTACTATCACAGAAGACAGAGAAAGCAAATCAGCTCTCAGTGACAAGCTGGAACAAGCATATTCAAAAGAGCGATTATCAAAATCCATTCTCGGTCATTAACTTATCATCTCGGCTCTGTGAACGGCACTGAACAGAATATCACACCACCTAAGTACTATTTACATTTTAGAATCTATTTGTGCAATGAAAAGAGGCTTTTATTTTTTGGAGAAAAAAAGTACTTAACTCATCTACGCTTTCTGTTTGAATTAAAAAATAATAATGGTCTCTTTCCCTCAGTGCTCCCATCAGCAGCGGCTTCTTTTTGGCTTATAGGCTCCAAATGAAGGTGTATTATACGACCCGTTATACAACGACTGTGTGGAAAATTTCTTGCAAGGTGGGCTGAAAAGTGTGTGCTGTGTTTAATGCTTATTTCTGCACATATATTGCGCTTTCTAATGTTTGTATTTGAGGCTTGATTATTAACAGATGTGTTAATATATCTTACTGCCTACATTCTTCAGTTATTGTGAAATCACTGCAATAATATAATAATAATAAATAATAATAATAAGAAGTGCTTCCTGAATAAAAGTCGCAGATAAATAATCATATAAAATCAAAAACTGTCCTGTTCAGGGCTAATTGCAGTAAGACTCATTTTCTTTAATAACATCCCCTTCATTTTAACATTCAGCCCAACAAATTTTAAGACAAGTTGCACCACTTTGGCCTTTTGAAACAAACTCTTGTCACATGCTGAGATGTTTTTTTTTTATCTTAAATATTCACTGACCACTCACATGAGGATGTGCGTTCTTTAGAGCACAGCTAATGGACATATTAGGCTTTTAAATAAAGATTGAATTTATAATTAGTTTCACTTTACAGACGTAGTCGGAGGAAGAATCCTCCATTATGCTGCTGGCTCCTACTATTGACTGATATTTCATACAGGCCCAGTATTGACACGCAGATAAATGTTCCTAACCCTAATCTTAAGCATCCAGCAGTCTCTTTGCATCCGGGTTTTTGCAGCAGCAATACAATCAATTTAACCCTAACCCATTTTTCTAAAGCAGTTATCCAGATCAATTACAGCAGCAGACCTCATCAGCATCCCACATCCTACCAGTCACAGGCTCGTCTCTGCATGTTTCTTACTACAAAGCTCTGTTTTACCCTCCACACAGCAGGGATTTTATCTAATCAGCCATTTGGGAGGCCGTGTCTAAGCCTCAGCTGAGCGCGGAGCCTGGGTGTAAACCTCGCTGACTCTCATGTGAGCAGGGCTCGCTCTGGCTGGATTATTGTCAAACACATTACTGTGGAGCCTAATGCAACTCGCAGCCATATAGGCCGGCTGCTCCACTGCTGCCCATCGATTTGACTTGCGGGGGGGGGGACAACTGGATTACATAATTCATGTGACTGACTGCTCCATTTGTAGTCTTGTTCAACTGGGAGAAGGAGCAGGATAAATTAGAGTGGATAGCACTCAGATTAATCCAAGAATTCAAACAGAAAGTCATTTTAACTCATTCAAAACTAGGCAAAATGAGCTGCCGCTGCATGAATCCCCCTTTTTTTTGACACTTGAGATTCTGAGAGTAGGACTTGTCAGTGCCTTACAGTGAATGATAGTTGCTGTCTGTCTGCATCTCTTGGCATGTTCAGTCATGACTGAATATGGAGCCTACTCTCCCAAATCCTGCACTACAACTAGTGATAAAGACAAGTGGCACCGCCTTTCAATTCTTAATGTGCCACTCTGATTTGTTGACTAAAGGTGAGTGCTGAGAATTTTTTACTTGTGCCAAACCTCATTCAAAAATCTGGCGTTTTAACAAAATCATTCCTTATCAGCAAATGCTGGAGTGAACATAAATACTTCACCAAACAGAACTTTTATTATTTTAAAACAAGTGTTTAAATAAGCCGAATTGCAAGATTCAAGCTGTCATTACTTTTTCTCTTTAGAGAATCACATTATTATTAGTTTTTCTAACATCGGACAGTTTACAAGTCACTTCCCAATAAGCTTCTTTCCACTCCCTTTCGTGAGTGAAACATAATCCGGATGAGTAGCGGTTTCGGCGGAATTTGACACCAATAGTGATTTTAAAAAGCAAAGCGCACACGTTTTCTGTTTGTCGTGAGTCTCAAAGAGCTTCGGGATGAAGAAACTGAGAGTAGCCGCGGGTAAAAACTCACATATCTGCTGATGAGGGTCCGAAGAGTGCTGAAATCCATCCCCATCCTGTTCCTCTTTCCTCTCCGGACACTTCTTCCTCGGTCTGAGTCGTTTTTCCACGGGTTGTTTCACTGCCGGCGCTAACTTCTCTTTAATTCTCCTCCTTTGCCCATGACTTTGACTCCCTTCTCTTCTGTCTGAACTCAGGAAAAGTCCGACGTGCGCTCACCTCCTGCAGACTGAGACAGGCTGCGCTGGTATGGGCAGTGACGGTGTGTGTGAGTGAGAGTGTGTGTGTGTGTGTGTGTGTGTGAGAGTGTGTGTGCGGCTTTCACTCCAGTTTCAGGACACTTGTGTCAGATCTTCCTTCCCCTCCCCTTCCCTTCGCTTCCGCCTGTACTAATAATCTTCCTGTCTCGCGCCGCGGCAAAAGGAGCTTTTCTTTCATCTACGTCACAGGGAGCCAGGTGGTGGCTGTGGCTGGAGGTGAGCGCATGCGCACTTTAGCGGCTAATTGATTGGATGATTCAGTTAATTAGGAAGTTGATTTATTTGTGTAATGTTGCGCCAAAGAATCAGGAAAAACTTAAATGAAACTGAGTGTATTGAGAGGAAAGTGCATAAAATGTACATTTATTGTTTGTTTGTGTGTGTGTGTGTGTGTGTGTGTGTGTGTGTACAGTCTATGATGTGTGTGTGGGAGTGGGGCCTGGACACCCCAGTGGTGCTGTCCACCCACATGGTGCTGAAGTCTGTCCATCTGTGTTTTCCCCTCATTTCTTGTATAGTATTTTACTAATATGCTGTATTTAAAAAAAAAAAAATCAGAAAAAACATACAAACAAAACAAATCACATCCCTCAGACACCCGATGTCCACAACAAATGAGCACTGATTTAATTTCTTTCCCCTATTCTAGCGATATTTTATAATAGTTGCCGCAATAATCAAATATAAGTAATTATGAAGCATCATTACGCCTTCTGTTTGCGCATTTTGACTGTCTGCTGAGGTCAGAAAGGTCAGAACTACATTCCGCGGTGCTGTGTTTCCGGGGGGAACTGTTTTCATCCATTTGTCCGTCCTCCGTTTCCTGGAGACGCTTTTCGGCGGGTTCTGTTGAAACACCAGCGTCAAACGCACCACAATAGCAACCGCCATATCCTGTTATAGCGTTCAAAATAAAAGCCTTACTTAAGAGATAAAGCTTTCTTCTTTTAAAATGATTAAGAACACTCATATGGTATAGCGTAATTAAAAATGGATGAAAATGCAGCTAATTTATTTAGTACTTAGTATTTAGTACTATTTTAAATTGGCATGTTCTCATTAAATATTCGTATATACTTTTGGTTTGTCATACTTTTAGTTGAGTATTTTTGATGTATCATATGTATCATGCTGAAATGAAAAATAATAATTATACATTCCTGATGCAAATCAATAGTAGCCTATACACAGCACTGTTAAAAGACCAAAGCTGACTCTGAGAGTCTGAGGACCAAATGCCTGAGGCTATTGGTCAGTATTAATTAGGGACAATAACCACTGCTAGTGAATACATAGCTTCTGTTATGTATAAGTATATAATTTAGAAATATACTTCAGAAGTCATATATCTATCTATCTTGGTATTTTATCCCTATTCATTAATTCACACTGAACCCCAGTGAGATGCTCTTACTTTGAAGGAATTATGTCGCTAACTGCGGCCATATTCTTCCTGCGTCATGCTAGCTTGACTCAGCTTGTCAAAATGGCGTTGTTCGTAGTGGGAGACTGGAGTTAGTTCGTATCATACAGTGGCATTTATTCAGTTAGTGGGCAACACACGCAACGTTAGCCAGGACAGCATGGCGACCCTGGATCAGAAATCACCCAATGTGCTTCTCCAGAGCCTCTGCTGCAGAATCACCGGGAAAAGCGAAGGTACATCAGCTAGCATGCTACACGCTCATACAGATGCGCGCGACACCAACAGTCAGGAAATGTCAAGCCAAACCTCATTCAAAAAAATGGGACTTTGTCGTTGCCCTTCCCATAGATAATTAAACAAATGCGACACACGAATTAAAGCTATCGGCTGAATATTTATTGTCTACAGGCAAATTCGGCGTTTCATTTTCACACCAAAGAACATAAATTTTGACAATAATCCAATTCGTTACACACTTGCGCCGCTTGAACCCGGAGTGTTTCTATGAAGGGATGTTGTAGGAAAAGATGATGTTAGTCTTTTGGACATATGCCGAATTGAAGAGTTATTCATTTCTTAACGGCCCAGTGAGTAAACAAGCACTCCCTTAAATGTCTGACTGACTAAGAACACAGAGAAATTAAATTTGGTGTCACTTTAGCTGTGTACGTGCACGTAGTTAACGTTAGCGGGGCTAGGTCTGTAGCTGTCAGTCAGGGTGCTTGGCCATCCCGCTAAACAGCTTCATGGTGCCTCCAGCTGTCACTGCAATGCACTGTTTGGTCGGCTTTGACTTGATAACGTAGCTAGCGGATCATATCAGCTGTTTAGTAGCTCGCTAGCCACTTAGCTCTCATGCTGACCAGCGCTCCTTTTGCGTGGTTTTTGGATGTACTTGTGTCTTGCTAGCTGCAGGCCCCTGCTGGATGCACGCATCTCAGAAGAAGGTTAGCATGTTTGATCAGAGATGGTGGCAAATGCGGAAAAATATCAACAACATCCGTGTTTTTCAGTGTTAGCCACACTAATACTGCCCATTATTTCGAATCTCTCCAAAGCCATATTCACACCAGCATCCAAGTATCTAAGCTTAAAGTGTGATATTGTGCAACTTTGGGGCAAAATGAATGGGGGAAATGTGGGATAATAGCAGCAAAACACAAGAAAAACCTCCTGATCTCATTACTTCAAAGTGCTTTCAGTCATTACTTATTATTTCTTTCTCCAGCTGAAGTTGCCCACCAGTTCCAGTATGCAGTACGGGTCATTGGGAGTAACTACGCCCCCACTATTGAACGGGATGAATTCCTGGTGTCTGAGAAGATCAAAAAAGAATGTAAGTTTGATGGCATTTTCATACAATAGACGACTGAACAACTGAGGACCTCATTTGCATCAATAACTGTTGCTGTCAGCTGCTTTTTTTAAATGAGCTCCATGTGAGCACTTCACCTTTAATGTTGGAGCCCCTCCAAAATAAAAGTCACATTTCTTTACTGCACCATAAACAGCAAACCCCAGTGGACTTTCATAGTAGCCAAGGTAGCACCATTAGTGGGGGAACATTGATCCAAGCTTTGATGCAGACAATAAAAGAAAAGTAGTGCAGCACTTACTGTAAAGAATGTTTGTTTATCTCCAGTCATCAGGAGGACTTGTGGGAACTTTTTCAAAGTATTTTATAGAGTTGTGGAGTTGCTTTACAATGGTGCAGCTCATTACTGTGAAACATGTAGGTGTTATTTAGATGAGTTTTAGCTGAATCATGCAAGTTCTGCAACAAGAGCAGCTGCAGAAATGCAATTTGTCACACATCCACAACTGTGGAATGTGGCATCCCTCGTGTTACATTTGTGATATAGAAAGAGTTTCCTGAGGTTTTTCAGGGCTGAAAATCTCTTCAGAATTAAAGAGTAAATGTAAAACATAAAGATAAAAATTCTGAAGGTTGCATGAATGCAGACACTAGAGGTCTTTTTCTATTAACAGCGTAATGGCAGGTTTCTTTGTGCTGCAGAACAGAGCAGAGCTGTGCAGTCTGCATCCTGTCTGCTTCTCCAAGCACAGATGGACCTCAGCAATTCAGTGTCTTTCATTATTTTGTTACCACTAACAGATGCCATCATCTCATTTTCAAAAACCTGCGCAACTTCTGCAGGACGTGAGAGGAATTCTCCCAACTTGGTGTGTGTTCATGTTCACGTTAAATGAGTTGAGAAGATTCTGACAAATTTATGTGTTGGTGTTGTTGCAGTGCTGAAGCAGAGGAGAGAAGCAGACGCTGCTCTGTTCTCGGAGCTGCATAGAAAACTTCAGACGCAGGTTGGTGTTTGTGTCGCTTTCAGTGTTCTTACCAGAGCGGAAAACCTTCTGAACCGTACAGACAGTGTGGTTTGATCATATCATTTAATTATGCATTAATTTTGTATTACACTCAGTATGAATTGAGGGTGTCCCAACTGATTGTGATGATCGTAGTGGTGTGTTTGACAGAGTGTTCTGAAGCATCGCTGGTCTGTGCTCTACCTGCTGCTCAGCCTCTCTGAAGACCCCCGCAAGCCGTCCAGTAGGGTGAGGAACACACACACACACACACACACACACACACACACACACACACACACACACACACACACACACACACACACACACACACACAGTCTGACATCTTGCATACTAAATACACTGAACAAAATTATAAACGCAACACTTTTGTTTTTGCTCCCATTTTTCATGAGCTGAACTCAAAGATCTAAAACATTTTCTATATACAAAAAACATTTGTCTCAAATATTGTTCACAAATCTGTCTAAATCTGTGTTAGTGAGCACTTCTCCTTTGCTGAGATAATCCATCCCACCTCACAGGTGTGGCATATCAAGATGCTGATTATTGGATGTACTGGCAAAATTGTCTGAAACGCCTCTGGAGACGGCTTATGGTAGAGAAATGAACATTCAATTCACGGGCAACAGCTCTGCTGCAGTCAGCATGCCAATTGCACGCTCCCTCAAAACTCTGTGGCATTGTGCTGTGTGATGAAACTGAACATTTCAGAGTGGCCTTTTATTGTGGCCGGCCTAAAGCACACCTGTGCAATAATCATGCTGTCTAATCAGCATATTGATATGCCACACCTGTGAGGTGGGATGGATTATCTCGGCAAAGGAGAAGTGCTCACTAACACAGATTTAGACAGATTTGTGAAAAATATTTGAGAGAAATGGGGTTTTTTTGTATATAGAAAATGTTTTAGATCTTTGAGTTCAGCTCATGAACAAAAATGTTGCGTTTATATTTTTGTTCAGTATATATGATGATGATGATGATGATAATGAACGTGTACTACTACTCCTCACCTCCTGACCGTGTTGTCCTTCCCAGGTTGGAAACTATGGGGCACTCTTCGCCCAAGCGCTC
Organism: Pempheris klunzingeri; assembly: GCF_042242105.1. NCBI lineage: Eukaryota > Metazoa > Chordata > Actinopteri > Acropomatiformes > Pempheridae > Pempheris > Pempheris klunzingeri. Next base: position 3,180,925 of record NC_092035.1, read on the forward strand.
CCCAGGGACGCCCACTCCACCCCGTTCTACTGCACCCGGCCCCAGAGCCTGGCCCTGGGTTACGGGGACCGGACCGCCGGCCTGTCAGCCAGTGTGGGGACCAGCGGCATCTCCAGCCTGGGAGTGTACACGCTGAACGGACCCACGCCGACGCCGCAGTCTCTGCTGGCTGGGTGAGCTTTTTCCGATGAGCTTCCACACACACACACACACGCACAAACCTACTGAAGACACACTTTTGACTTTTTGTTTCTATTTCTATTCCGTCATAAGCTCTACATACACTTAAACAAAACATTCAAATTACCCTGTAGTCTGTTTAGTCCTTCAGTCATCAGCTGACACATGAACACAGAGGAAAACACACTTACATCTTTATTACTGAGTGACACTGTCAGCTGTGTTTAAGTTTAACCTGAACGGCTCTTTGCAGAGGACGGTTATTTATCCGATGCTGCGCCTGCAAAAACACTGAGTGCCAGAAAAGGAAAGCGTCGATTAGTTCCAGAAAATGACTGACTTCCCTCTCGGCCTGACCCCTTCTTCTAAATCTGTTTTATGAGGCATCTGAGGGCCATTTAATTCCATTTCTCCTTATTAATAATGTAAGAGTCCTTCAGTTACAAATGACCATTGAGCTGTCTGGGCTCACCTTTTAGTCGTGAAAGGGCAACTGCTCACTGCAAACACGAGAAAGGTGCCATGGCATTGAATTATAAGTCATACTCTAGAAAACTCACAGTATAGTCGCATTAATTATGCAAAGATGTGCTTCCAGCTTGTTTATCAGGCTGTGCCTCAACCAACAAAAGGCCTCTAAATGTTCTGTTGATGCGACTGTGGACTTTCTGTGGTTGTGGGTGGGCGGATGTGCAAAAACACAGATTTTCATCCACATCTATTGAATTTCTGTTTGCATGTGAACTATTCGCTTGGACTGAAACAACATGAATACAATGGCTGTTAAGTGTCTTATGTTTTTGGGGGGGATTTTCAGTATCTTTGGAACATGACAATGGTTCTGAAACAGTAAACATTTATACTAAAATGTAGAAGTGTTCATGAATATCTCAGCAAAGATTCTGCTTTAAATATCAATCTCTATATTTGTGTGTTTCAGTCAGCCCCCTCAGTCTGCAGCAGGCGGTCAGCCTCTGGGCTCCCGGCTGGCCTGGGCTCTCCCTGTAAGCTGCTCCCCTTCCTCCGCCCTTGCTCTGCCCGCCACTCGACAACCCCTCGGACCTCCAGTCCCCTCCGCCAGAGTGGTCCGTCCCCGCAGAGACGGTGAGTGAATGCTACAGGTCCCGTAGGATGTTTTTTTTTTTCCCCTGAAGAATGCAGATGGTATTATAGTCTAAACTTTCACTGACTCGGCTGTTTGCATTTCACTGTGCTCCTAACGTGCTGTGATTCCTCTCGTCCTCTGTCTCTGTAGGAGAGGTGAGCGAGGCGGCGCTGGTGCGGGACATCCTCTACGTCTTCCAGGGAATCGATGGCAAGTTCATCAAGATGAGCGCCCAGGATAACTGCTACAAAATAGACAGCAAGGTACGTGAACCCGCATCTGTGGCTGAGCAGTCGTCATAACCCAGAACAGCTGCTACAGTGCAGACCAGGAGGTCCAAGTGATTAAAACTAGCTGGTTTTGGAGAGAATTTCCATGCAGGACAGTTTCTCTCAGCAGGAGTTAAAGTAATGGCCACCACATGTCCAGAGTAGATGATTTGATATGAAGACTATTGTTGTTGATTTGATTTTAAAAGAAAGATTCAACAGATCAATATGAAGCTCTCTGGCCCTCCTCCGCCACATCGACCTCTATTTTCTCTTTTCTCTGTCCTGTCAATTCCTTCCATTCCCCTCTCCTCCTCCTCCTCCTCCTCCTCTCCTCTGGTGTTATCGAAGGAACGCCTTAGCTGCGACCCGTCCCATATTCTCTCTGTGGTGCTAAACAAAGGCCTGTGGTCAATCTGCTGCCACCGGCCTGATGGAGATGGAGCCACTGAGGCCAGAGATAAATGAGTCAAGGATGGAGATGTTTTGAACTCATCTTGGGCCTTTCAGCTTGTCGCTGTAAAGCTAAAAAATGTAACGCATCGTTAAATGTGAACTCAGCTGGATAACAAATCTACTGCATGACGTAACATAGTTCTTGGTAATGCTACAGCTTCGATGATGTAAGACAACGTCACAGTCTGCTCACAAGATGCTGTAACATTGCACCTTTTTATAGTTGTAGATCTGGTTTTTGCTGCTCCAGCATGCAATATACTAGCATATATAGAAGATTCCTTTTAAAGTTTGCTGATAATCACAAGGCAGGACGTTGTGGGATATGAGTTGTAATGCGCGCTGTGCCTCACCAGGTGGTGCTGTGCAAGTCCCTGAGAGACACCAGCAGCAGACTGGCCGAGCTCGGCTGGCTCCACAACAAAGTCAGGAAGTACACCGACGCCAGGAGCCTCGACCGGGCCTTCGGACTGGTCGGACAGGTGTGCCTGCGTTTGTCTTAATGATCCTCTGAGGAGCTTTTTTGTGTCGTATCCTCCATTAATACACATCTGTCCGTCCTCTCTCTTCTCCTGTGCTCAGAGCTTCTGTGCCTCGCTGCACCAGGAGCTGAAGGAGTACTACAGGCTACTGTCGGTCCTCCACTCCCAGGTACGCACATCACACAGGGCTGATATCATTTCCCCCTCCGCTTCAGATCTCTTATGATCTCTGTGTGTGTGTTTTGTAGCTGCAGGTGGAGGATGAGCAGGGTGTGATCGTGTGCACAGAGAGCAGTCTGACTCTCAGGAGGCTCTTGGTCTGGATGTACGACCCCAAAGTCCGACTCAAAACGCTGGCCGCCCTTGTCGACTTCTGCCAAGGTGGGTTGGGCGCGCGTGTGTGTGCTGTATTTGTCAACACACTAGGTTTAATGTAGTGTTTGAGTACCATGCTGATGAACAGGATGCACCCTCAGCGTTTGTTTCATCCTGCTTGTGTGTGTGTGTGGTCAGGTCGGAAGGGAGGCGAGCTGGCCTCAGCAGTCCATTCTTACGGGAAAACAGGAGACCCACAGATGAGAGCGCTGGTTCAACACATCCTCAGCCTGGTGTCACACCCCATCCTCAACTTCCTGTACAGGTGGATCTATGACGGAGAGCTGGAGGATACCTACCACGAGGTACACGCACTTGTCAGATGAGAAAATCTGTGGTTATAATCAGCTGTAAATGCGGTGTGTTGTGTCCAGTGGGAATTTACTGCTTGTTTCTGGAACATTGTTCTGCTCCAAGTGCACTGACGTTTGACCCCAATGAGAGAGAACATCAGTGAGAGGAGGAGGGAGAGAAATAAAGAAACAGAGGGGAGAGGCAGGACAGCTTTTTCAATGAGGACTGATGAGGGGAGTGTAATGGAGAGCCCAGTGATGGATGTTTCTCCTTTAACTCTCCCCGGCCTTTCTCGCTTTCCGTTTGTCCCTCACGCAGTATTTCTCGTGTCCAGCCTTGACCATTAGTCGTGACTGGACGCTGGCCTTAAGCGCTGTGTTTAAGAACACAGACGTAAAGTTATTGCACCCGTCAGCAGGGAAATTACCCCCCCCACACACACACACACACGCAAGAAACACTATCCACTAGCCTATAATTATGGATTTGTCAAAGAGAAGTTAAAAGCCTGGCTTCTTTTTTGACTCTGCATGAAGTAGGTGTGAATGTCTATCTATTTCTGGTTGTTCTGGTACTTGTAGTACTATTACTACAACCTAAAACGTGTATACTGTAGGAATAAAAGGCCACCAATCCTTATATTCAACTGAAATCTGAAGCTCAACCTCGTGGTATTTATAGTGAAATTCTTTGTCAGCTAATAGGTTGTGGTTAAGTGCTCGGATCCATAGAGACGGATTCATAGTGACAGCTGGAGTCAGTTCAGAAAATCTATCAGCATACATAGAGTACGCAGCCTTCAGCGCGGCCATTAGAAAGCCGGTGGAAGCCGCTGAAGTAAATGGACAATCTAAGTGAATATGACAAAGGATGGAAAACCTCTGAATAAGCGCAGTCCATGACAGCGTTTGACTCCTATTCCTCTAAACTGCAATTAATTCTACGGTAAATAAATGCACCTGATCTGACTGTTTACATCACATTAACCCCTGCGTGTGTGTGTGTGTGTGCGTAGTTCTTTGTAGCATCAGATCCCAATGTGAAAACAGATCGTCTTTGGCACGACAAGTACTCCCTCAGGAAGTCGATGATCCCGTCGTTCATCACCATGGACCAGGCCCGCAAGGTTCGCCCACCCGCATGCCATCACACGTCTCCCTTTGTATCACCATCAAGCTTTTGTGATGATTGTAGAGTTGCACCGAGACCTCCAGCCGTTATCTCCAGGCTGCTGCTTACCTTCGTGTCAACTCTCCGCGTCTCTCGCTGGCGTCTAGGTTCTGCTGATCGGCAAGTCCATCAACTTCCTGCATCAGGTTTGTCATGACAGAACACCGCCGGGCAAAATCACGCCAGCGTCCAAGTCCGCAGACACGCCCAAAGACGGTAAGAGTCTCCGGTTCTGTCACATTATGTGTCCGTACTTGGTTTGTGGGCGCGATTAGGATGGACGTACAGTCACATAAGGGGACTTTATCTTTAGGGAATATCTTTGCACAGTGCAAATAACACTTACAAAGAGCTGAGCGTGTAAAAGTTGATGGTGTTGCTGGATTTATTGATACTTTATTGTTTTTCTTTCTTCGCCCGTGTTGTTTTGGGAATCAAGCGCACCAATGACATCACCGACCAATAAGAGGCCTCCCGCTGGTTTCGCCCTCATCGTATTGATATTGCTATATTGATGCAGGCCAGTGGACTGGCAGTGATCGATGCTCTTACCGCTCGCTGGCCTTGTCCTCCTCTCCTTTTGAGTATGAAGAGGGAAGCGGTATACTTAGCCCCATTCTATCGATTCAGTCTGCAGGATTTCATCTGACCAGTTTGATCTGGAGCACTCTGAAGGACATCGCACTCTCTTATTAGACCAGAGAAGATATTTGAATGCTTTCAAAAGATATTGTTTATTTAAATCTATAGATTATTTATATTTTTGTTTAAATCAGTATTTGGTGTGACCACCCTCTGCCTTCAGAACAGCATCAGTTCTTCCAGGTGCCTGCAGAGACCTTATATTGTATAACAACCTTGTGTCTTGTTGCTGTGCTCAGTGTGAACATGATGACCTGTGATATGAAACTCACCTTGGTAGCAGAGTTCCTCGCCCTGTTTTAAGCCTCCTACAGCTGCTCCTGTTTCAGTTAATGACTGTGTTTCTACCCACATATAAAACTGATGATCATTAGCACCTGTTTGGTTTAAATGGTTAATCATACACCTGACTGTGATCCTTAATCGTCAGTGCCTGGTACAGTTTCAGATTAACACTAACGGTAAACTCCCACTTTCTGAAGGCACAGTTAATACCCATTTAATCTCCGTCTCCACGCTCCCATAGCTGCAGAGCTGCTGTCAGACCTAGAGGGGGCGTTTCAGGAGAAGATCGATGCTGCCTACTTTGACACCAGCAAATACCTGCTGGACGTTCTCAACCGCAACTACCTGCTGCTGGAGCATCTGCAGGCCATGAGGAGATACCTGCTGCTGGGCCAGGGAGACTTCATCAGACACCTCATGGACCTGCTCAAGTTAGCAGCACACACTCTGACTACATCCTGTCTTTTAGAACAACATGATATCAGATTAAAACTAGTGTAAAATGTTTATATTGTTTCGTCGCAGGCCGGAGTTAGCGCGTCCTGCCACCACTTTGTACCAGCACAACCTGACCGGTATCTTAGAGACGGCAGTCAGAGCCACGAATGCGCAGTTTGACAACGCAGAGATCCTCAAGAGGCTGGATGTACGCCTGCTAGAGGTGTGTGTGTGTGTGTGTGTTTTAGTGTGGTGCTGTGCTGCAGGTCTCACTTCAGGATGTCCTTAACTTGTGACATCTGTCTTGTGTTGGCTCCAGGTGTCTCCTGGTGATACAGGCTGGGATGTTTTCAGCCTGGACTACCATGTCGACGGACCGATTGCTACGGTATCACACACGCTTTATTTTCCACAATTGTACACACGTGGAAGTGCTGCTATCTTATAAATACCTGTGTGTGTTTCAGGTGTTCACAAGGGAGTGTATGGGCCACTACCTGCGGGTGTTTAATTTCCTGTGGAGGGCTAAGAGGATGGAGTACACGCTGACTGACATCTGGAAGGGACAGATGTGTAATGCCAAGCTGCTCAAAACCATGCCTGGTATACAGCACACACGAATATCTCGAGTCCACGCTCTCCGTTTGCCCTTTTCTCCTGCATTCAGTTTTGTTTTTAATTCACCCTCCAGAGCTGTCCGGCGTGCTGCATCAGTGTCACATCCTGGCGTCTGAGATGGTCCACTTCATCCACCAAATGCAGTACTACATCACCTTTGAGGTCAGACCTTAAGCAGCGCCGGCAGTATGACAGGCTGTAAAACATCAGTGAAAAGTAGGGATTAGAGCAGGAGGCGAAGCGCCAGTGGTAAAATAATTCGGTGTGTTGGACTGAAACTGTTCTGAAAGTCAGATTAATGCGGCTGCAGGTTTTGCTGTTGACTCGAGTGAGTGAATGAAATGGATTTCTCTGCTCAGACATCAGATAAAACAGTTATGATATTTATACATATTGACTGTGGACAGGGAGTCTCCACACTGACTGGATGATATCTGATTTTTGATTAAAGGGCAACGTCATTCCCATATACATTTTCTAAAGTGTGTGTGTGTGTGTGTGTAGGTTCTGGAGTGCTCCTGGGACGAGCTGTGGAACAAAGTGCAGCAGGCTCAGGACCTTGACCATATCATTGCTGCCCACGATGTCTTCCTTGACACCATCATCTCAAGATGCCTGCTGGACAACAGCAGCAGGGTAACACACACACACACACAAAAATGAGATTATATCAGTAATTTTTCCACACACGTCCTTGAACTCGGCTTCTGTGCGTCTGTCCAGTCTCTTTTGAACCAGCTGAGGGCTATATTTGACCAGATCATCGAGTTTCAGAGCGCCCAGGACTCCCTCTACCGCTCAGCGCTGGAAGAACTCACCCTCCGACTGCAGTATGAGGAGAAGAAGCGACGGAGAGAGGACGAGGTGGGAGGGGAAGGAGATAAATGCAGAGAGAAAAAGAGTAGGACGATGGGAACATAATGGTACTTAATGCATGATATCATCCTGTCTGTGTGTGTGTGTGCTGATTCAGGGTGAGTGGGCAGTGACGGCCGAACAGGAAGCAGAGGAGAAGAAGAGGATTCAGGAGTTCCAGGAAACCATACCAAAGATGCGCTCCCAGCTCCGCATCCTCACCCACTTCTACCAGGTACCAGCCTGATCATTTGGGTTTGGCTCATCGCGTCTTTTACAGCACCCTCACACCTTCTGTGCCGTCTCCTCCCTTGTTCAGAGCATCGTCCAGCAGTTCCTCGTGCTGCTGACGACCAGTTTGGACGAGAGTCTGCGGTTCCTCAGCTTCAGACTGGACTTTAATGAACACTACAGGTTTGCCTTTCAGAGCTCAGTCAGCAACGACTTTCTTAACCCATAAGAACCCACGGTGACACAGGTGGCACAGACCTTTGTTATCATGTTATAGAATCTACTGTGTAGTATTCTGTACATATATTAGAGAGGCCATTTTCAACCACACTGTTTCTTTATGACTCCTTAATTTGCTCCAGAATACTTCCATCAAATTACAGTAAAACAAAGAAGCTCAAATCTTTTCTCATTAATTCATCCGCAGGGCCAGAGAGCCGAGGCTGCGAGCCTCATTAGGCGCCACCCGCGGGCGACGGCTGTCAAATATCTGACAGGACGACGGCGGCGTCGACGGACAAGGCTTCCAGTCATTGGAGCGTGGGGTATGACATCACAGAGGGCAGTTGTGACATCACAGAGACGGGGGCGGCCGGCGGACTCACAGCACTTCACGTCGAAGTGATGTCATGCCTTGGAGGAGCGGTCTGAACGGCGTGGCCAGTCGCCAAGTGATGACATCACGGCAGGGAGCTCCAGCGAGGTCGGCCGAGCGGGATCACACAGGACTAAAGTGAAGTCGATCAAACTCTCAGAGCTCGTCCTGACGTCACCCCGAACACGACCGCTCGGAATTCTGCAAGAAATCGGCGAAACACGAGGTCAATTTGGGAAAAGCAGGTAAATAAAAGCTGCTGTCACACTGAGCTCGGAGGCCACCTTACATGGCATGCCTTATTAACGAGGAAAAGCTTTTTCTCTGCGTGGTTGCCAAATCTAGTCCCAACACACACAATGTATGTACATAGAGTTTATGCAAAAACGTATGTATGTGTATAAACGCATCTTTACACCTGTGGCTTTGCATCCTCTCACTAGGGTTCAACCGATATGAGTCTGACGCTGATATTTTTTCAATTTTGTATTTGTAGCAGTTATTAAAATGATTCAATCTGATCATTTTTAGTGCAGTTATTCCACCGGAGACTGTTTCTGCTGGAGATCTGTTCTTATTAAGATGGGGGGGGGGTCCTCAGCCTATCGGATATTTAAGATTTAGCACAGCAGTGTATCGGTCTAACCCTAGTAAACCACTCTGTCCACCTTAAGATCCAGGGTTTTTTATTCAGCTCATTCAGCTGTCCAGTCACGATCATACGGAAGAATTTCACACACACTTTTTCCAGTTACATGAAGATGAACCTGGCTCATACAGACAAAAAGCCCCTTCATTTACACCTTATGTTAATATTTACATTAGTTTTTTAATTTTAATAGATAAATTGGTTAGACGTAAGAAGCAAAAACTCGACTGAGAACTGACTGAAGAATGTTATTGAGAGTTCAGTTTGTGTTTGAGTGCGTTTTGCCTTGTGTTCCCTCGCTTAGTTCACACTTAGTGCTCCTGTCTGTGCGAGAAATGGGTCACGACGAAGAAACAATCCTCTCAACAACCACAACAACCTCACTTGTCATTGCATAAACAATAGGAACTATTAATGTCTCAGATTCTTTAAAAAAAAAATTAAAAAATGTACATATTTCTAAATGAAAGTCCATGTTTAAAGGATTTAATGGTGATAAATGTCAACTCGGGCAGTTTATTTTCTGAAACAGTTTCTCAAATGGATGATAATCAGTGTTAATTGCTGTGCTCGGACTTGACTATTTGCTGGATTTCCATCGTGGTACACGGTCAAATGCTTTTTTTTTTTTTTTTTTTTTGCCAAAATGTTTGCGATTGAGAAATCGAGTAGCACTTCAATCATCACGTTAAACAATCATCTCCATATGAGCAGCTGTGAGCCCACCTTGTAGGGGGACTGATCCGGGGTCAGCAGGGAGACGATTCCCAGGCTGAAAAACACTTTAGCAACTTTAGCTTTTCACAGTGTTCCCACCTGGTCTACTAGACCCCCCCAAAAAATAGTATTAACTATATAATAATACAAAAATAACTATAAATATATATTACAGTACTTTTTTGAGTTATAAGTTGAGTTTGAGTTGTCCCAAGCAGCACAGCTCAGTGAAAAAGTGTATTTCAGTTTTGGCAATTAGGAATTTCAGCTTCATTTCTACTGTCAGTGAAACAAATCGGTGCTGCAGACGGTCACTGGACCAGTTCGCTGCTTTCTCACGATGAGATCCTCCATGCACGTGTGTTTAGGAAGAAAAATAATTGAAGAATTGGACCGAAGCAAAACCCCAAACTGAACCTGGATCAGCACTCCTGCACCGTATGTCTCTGTGTGTCCTCTACAGTGTCTAGCACATGATGTATAGAATATAGGGAAACAAACCATCCCACTTCTTCTTTAATAAATTGTTTTTTATTAATGTGTGTTTGGCTTTTTTTACTGTCATCAGTATGAATTAGCTTCAACTTGCTGCCACCTACTGGCAAGACTTCCCAGATAATGTTGGAGCATCTCCAAAAGAAACTTTCCACAAGTCAGAATTCAGTGCAGCTCCAGAAGCACTGGGTCCTACATTTCCCATAATGCAACTCAACACTTTTTAATTTGTTTGTACCAGTCAGACCACTCAGATTTTGTAGATTTCTCACTGGATGAGAACTTGTAAAGAGTTTTCTACCACTCGGTTGTACTGTATGGACTTTAGGCTGAACTGTTCCAGTCGAACCACTAGAGGGAGCAACAGCACCTCTTTTCACTGCTGCTTTTCTCTCCGGCTGTCACACACAAACACACAGTTCATCATCCAGGATTCACATTATTTGGTATGTAGGACCTTCAATCCACACACACACACACTATCACCAAGGCCTCTTATTCCCGGAGAAATTTGTTCATTCTGCTTTCATTTCTCTTTCAAAAAGCAATTCTCTCAGCCGTTCTCTGCTGTTTTTAAGAACGTGTGTGTGTGTGTGTGTAAATACCTGTTTACTTTACCTCACGTCTTAGTAGAAAAACACTTATTGTCAGTTTGGAGAAACAGGCGGACCATCTGGATCTTCATTGTCTTCTGTCTTTCTCTGCTGTGTCTGTGTGGCAGGAATCTAAACGAGTGGAGGTGTTAATGCTCTGGTCAGTGACATCGCCACACCTAAGGAGACTCAGCATGTATTTCAAACGTGTGTGTGTGTGTGTGTGTGTGTGTGTGTGTGAGCTGTCCTCCGTCTCTGTGACCCTGTGCGGTGAACCTTCCCTGATCCTCAAGACACAGATCCAGCTGTCCCTCACAGCCACATCTGCACTTTCACCAGCCTCAGGGCTCGCAGTCACCCAAAGGTGACAGTGAGGACTTCCCGCTTCCGCCGACGTAGCTGCCACTGAGGACGCTGAGAGCATACGTTTGGTATTCATACTCTTTTTATTTAGTTTATTTGCATCTGATATACTTTATCAAATAGATTTAAAAAAAAATTGCATTCACAGGTCTGTCATTTCTAGACCGTTTCCTGGAGAGAACCATGTGATCTTGTATTGAATATTTGAATGTGGATACAGATGGCGTACAGTTTGTGGGACTCTGACTCATGACCTCAGTATTTTTACCATCCTACGTCCAGCTTTTCTTTGACAATATTGAGAGGAATAGTAGGTGATGTGATCCTGGAACGGAGGAGGAAGTGAAATCCTTCATGTTCAACAGATTATGGATCATTCTTGGTGCAATTAAAGAAATTTTAGGAAATAAGCTAGATGAGAAAACAGATACCACCCTTATTCAGGGTATGGTTAGCTTAGCTTAGCTTAGCTTGGCTTAGCCAGCACTTCCAAAGCTCACTTATTATCATGTTACATCAATCATTATGTCAAACTAGTTTTCACAGAATAACATAATTTCCACAGCGGCAGACTTTATTCATCTCTGTTTGACCCGCTGAAACAAAGCAACAAGACCTACTGTCATATCCCATCATGCATTAGCCACGCTGCAAATGCATGAATGCCGGCTGAAGAATAGTTCTGTCCTCCCATTGTTCCCCATTATATTCTCATGCTCGAATGTCATTAAAGAAGAAGCTGGTTCATTTCCTCGTGTCTGACTCGAGCCCTGAGTCTCTTTTGTACGACCTTCCAACAGTGTTTTAAGGTGATGGAGGGAAGGGGGGAAAAAAAGTGTGTGTGTTGTCAAGCCAGGAACAGACAGCTGACATTTAATGGCATTTCTGGCAGCAGGTGTATTTGAGAGAATCTTATCAAAAGGGTGAATTGTTGTTACTTCCCTTCATCCCTCTTGTCTCTCTGTTAAGACGCCAGCTGGACCCACGGTTTGCTGCAGCTTCCGATTTCTGCACCTTGAAGGCCGCAAAGTGTGGAAACGTCGCATTGTGTCCTGGACCTCCACCTCCTTTTGTTCACGGTTTGTTTTAACAAGAGTCTTGAGGATAGATGTGCTTGCATTAATTGGACATTTGCATTTATGGGATTTTAATGAGGCTAATTAGGCCAGCAGATCGTAGCTAAGTCTGTTAGTTTTGATACCGAACAAGGTGTGAAAACTACTCCAAGCCTTCACTTTTAAGTGGCTTCCCTGGTTGGATTTTCACTAACTGTGACCGTCTACTTAATTGTAACACAAAGCAAGGCTCTGGGAGCGCCTATTGTTGCTGTTCTTCCCCTGATTAAGATGTGATGTTTGCTTTTTTTCCCCCAAATTAGACCAAATGAAACAACAAACATGTCGCTGATGTAGAAAATCAGTAATCCCACACTTGGTTGGTCCCTGGTTGAGTCAGGCCAGGACAAAAGTCTGTCTCCCCTCATCTTCAGTCATATCTAGCGTCAGCGTACAAGTCTAAAAATTGTGGATGCAGGATGAGATGCGATCACAAACAGTGAGAAGTTTAGGAAACCCTCACATCTCATAAACTTGAAAATTAGCAACAATCGCCGGAGTCTTTTTCTCTGCTGCTCCGTGAAGCTCTGACAACAGATTTATATTTCTATACCGTCCTAGACACCGTTAATGTCAGAGTCCTGAAACGCTGATCCTCAGTTCTTTACCATCATATTAAAGCCAATTAGTTAAATGTTGAGCTGAACTGCAGGACAAAAGGACGACAGGATTATCAACGAAAGCTTGAAATTATTGCAATACAATATGAAATCTGACCACGGTACCAAAGTAATTTAGTCTCAGTAAACACCAGTCGTGCACCTGTTGACAGCTGAAATTATTAGGAATGAAGCATGACAGAGAACACGGTGACACACAGAGACAGAATATGAAAGACTGGCTCTTTAGGAAACTGGGAAATAAGAATGCAGGCTAAACAGAGACGACTCACAAAGAGAGGGTGAGGGTTTGGTCCTTCACCAGCATGGATCATCATCTTCTCCATCTTCTTCTCACTTTCCATCAAACACGTGGGCAGGTGAGCTCACGTCAGCTCTGCTGCATTTCTTGATGTTGCAGCAGGGTTACTTCTTTCTTTTCTCCTCTGCTGCGCGTTACCCAACTCCTCCGCACATCCACACCTTGACAGCTTCGCTCTGTAGTTCCCTATTTTGAATTTTAAGCAAGTCTCACACCCGAGCCATCCGCTGGCACTCCCGGCTTCTTTGAGATGCTCAGCTGTCTCAGCCGCTTCTCTGTCACTCAGATGAAGCAGTGAAACCTTGTCAGGTTCCCGCACCAAAAAAAAATGTTGTGTTGCTCTATTACTGGAAAAACCTGGGCACATTTGTACAGAAATTTAACCTCAAAAACTCGAACCACACAGAACTCTTAAGTTTTAAGGCGTGTGCATGAACAAGTTCTGTTTTATTTGTGCGAGTCAGCACTCTGAATGGATCAGGCCATCTCTGCAGGCGGTCAGCCATGCAGACAGGAGGGAGTATTCAACATGAGGGACAGACAACAGTGTCGACAGTTCCAGCTGAGCTGCCACCGCCCTGATCAAATGATTTTCAGTTGTGGATGGTGCTGTAGCTCCTCAGCGTCCACAGCACAGCAGAGCTGCCCGTCAGCATGCTGCAGGGAGACATGACAGTGCAGTCTTGGCTGGAAGTTGTCTCTTGTTATGCTCTCGGCTACAGGACGCTGTATCTATACTGAGAAAAGTCTAGTTTTTAGCAGCAATCAATCAATAGCAAATAACAAATCTGCCTGTTCATCTGTCAGCAGCTGATTTTCTAGGAATCAGTCAATCCGAGAGATAGATCAGACGGATCGGGAGCAAAAATAAGCTTGGAGCATGCAGTTTGTCATAAGATGGGCTCAGTAGGACTAACGTGGTATTACAGCCACTGAGGAGGGGGGTTCAAAATGAGTTAAAATGATTAATATTATCCAGGGAAAGAAGAAGAGGCATCTCTAAAGTGATTATAGTCGTGTTGACAGGGAATCCTCATAATGAAATATAATGATTTATTCTTTATTATTTAAATTCTTATTTATTTAATCACTATTACACTGAAAAAAATGAATAATTATTCCAGTGGCGCCCTCCAGACATTCCTCGTCCTCCTCAGCCGGGGTCGCACTAGCTGCCTTTAGCACTAGCCCCCCCCGCCCCCCCCCAGCTGCCCTTTTCCTGCCTGAGCTTTATCAACCTCGTGCACGTGCTCATATGGGAATTTCACTGTTTCACTCTTTAAATGTTCCACACTGAAGTGCATGAGACAAATCATCTCCTGAACTCTCCAGGTGTAGTACCCTCCTGAAAGGTCATGAAGAAGGCCGGGGAGGGGGGCTTGAAAATGTGAATTCTATTTCAAAAGTCTCTTTCTGAATACCTTTAGTGAGCAAAAACCAGATTTTTAAATTAAAATGTAGCTAACTGTGAAAAGTTGACGGTTGTTGATCCTCTGGGGAGCATGAATATCAGTAAAAACAGTACATTTCATAGAACTCTGATAGCTGACTTGCACTAAAGGAAAGGTCAGAGGTCACCCGCTAAACAACAGCTATCCGTAGCCATGTTAGGACAGTGGTCGTTGACCCGGCCAGCTGATCGGTGTCGCCCTCCCGTAGCTGTTAATCCCGCGTGACTTCTCTTTATTGAGGGCGACGATTTAGTGTCACAAGCTGCAGCTGCTTTAAAGACATTTATTCAGCTCAGACAGTGAAATGGATTGATGGACACATTAAAGGACGAGCAAAGAATAATTCATTGGCACACTTGTATTCATGCGCATGCACAAGAGTTGCGCCGTCAGTCATGAGGCCTGATGGGAGAAGCTGTCTGCAGGCTGGAAATGCCACCGTCTCCTCTATTGACAGACAGCAAAAACAGTTAGAGAGTCAGATCGACAGACAGAGGAGGGGAGGGGGGGGGCAGCAGGGCTGGGTTTGTTTGTTTCTACTTGTTTGTTGATGAAAATACTGCAGCATGTTCATATTTCATGTGATGAAAACGGGACGTACCTCCATTCTGCTATCTAATCCAGTGTGGTCCATTCATTGGAGACCATGAAATTAATGAACCTTATTGTGAAAGAACCTGCTAATTCATTGCCTCCCACCGTCCCCCCCCCCGAAGAACCTCATGATCTTGACTACAGCTTAACTGGCTGAAAAAATGTCAACCAGAGCAGGTTAACAAAGTTTAGGACTTTCTTCCCCCTACAATTTTCGAGTAATTGTCGTAACAACTGTCGGCACACACCTGGACAATTACCTGCTGCGATTGCTGAGGCCAGATGTGTCTCACGCCATGAGCCGCTGACACAACCGCCTGATTCATCAGGCTAAAAAGCTTAAGTGAATAAATGGGCTGCAGAAAGGCTTTTATTCTGAAAATCAATCTTTTCTACATGTGCATGTATAAGAAAATAATACATTGATTTTCCATTTGATCATCTTGACCTCCCCTGAGCGTGACACGCGCTCACATGCACGCACCAATCAAGTGTTCTGCTCCATCGCCGGTTTCCAAGGTCACCACACCTGCACACACCTACTGGAGCCTAAAAGCAAAGAAAAACACTTTATTTTTTTCTTGCTCTTTGTGCAGCAGTCGGCATTGATCTCTCTGTCTGGCTGACTCTCTTCTCTCTCTCTGCTCCAGTCCAATCCCCCCCCACCCCTTCGGTACCCAGCAAAGAGGTAGACGGAAATAAAGCGGCCTATTCTCAGAAATCTCCAAAGGAAGTGCTGTCTCTCTTTCTCCAAAACCACGGAGCTGTGACATCAAAGCCACTCTCTCAAAACTGGGGGGGGGATGAAAACCGCTCGATACCCGGTATAGTGAGGTTGTTTTGTGAATGAACCAACATGCACTCTCCTCCCTGAGATACAAAACCAATCAAACATGAGCTGTTTCCACATGTTTACCGGCAATTTTATCTCTCGTTCCTCACAAAGGCGCCACACTGAGGTCAAGCCTGATGTTCAGTTCCAACCTTTCAAACGCAAGCTTGCTTGTTCATTCATACTTTCAGCCTTCAGAAACTGTAAGTGCCCTGCAGTTGTGACAGCACAGAGAGGAGCACTCTCGCCTGTCAGGGCCTATTTGTGTCGTAATGCTGTGCGTTCTAATACGCTGTCCAGCTGAGACGTTTAATGACCTCTTCTGACGAGCTTAACCCTCTTAACCTTCAGCGTGTGGAAAAAGATGTTTGCTAAATGCTGATTAAAACATCAGACTCCATTATTACTTCTTCAGCATCAATGCTAGCCGTATTATATTCAGAAATATTTATACAGTCTAATCTATTCTCTGGATTTTATTCTAAGGTTGAAACTCCAAGAAAGAAATGAAAATACCACAAATAAGTTTGTTTTCCAGCCTCTTATTAGTGAGTTAAGAGCTGATGAGGCAGCTTAATAATAGAAGACTTGAACATCCTAAATCATAATAGGATACTGGTGTGTGTTTGTCGGACGAGAGGCAGCCAGGGAAATCATATTCATATGAAATGCAATATTTATGAATGCTGATATCGAGGGCTTCTCTCTAACTTCAATATTAAACCTGCCGAGGTGCCCTTCAAAAATCTTGTAATAATCTTCTGCTCCTTTTTCTCTATTCTCCCCATCCGTCTGTCTAATAATATCACTTACACAAAGATATCCAAGCACATGCACACTCTGAGGGAGCATGTTTTCCCTACTGTTAACCTCTCTGGAACTGTGCTTTTAAAGTGAGCCTCCTCTTAAAGGAGTGAATTACACCCAGGGTTTATCCCAAATTTGTGTGTTAAAGGACACACTTGGTAAATGTTAACCTAGGGCTGTTACAACCCAGAGTTTGATGCTTTGAAAGCGTCAATACTCCAAAAAAAGGTGCCAACGAAGCGTGACTTCGTCCTGCCGTTTTTGATTACTTTGCACGCCAGCCTGGATGCGCTGTGGTCAAACTAAACACGACGCTGCTCCGTGGAGACGATAAGTGACGCGGCGGTTTGAAGTGGACGTGATTACTGTGAAAAACGACCCATGACTCATGGCTGTGTGTGAGTGTGAGTGTGTGTGTGAGTGTGTGTGCCAACAGCAGCCTGACTGGGGTGCATGGTGAAGCCTGAATCTTGGGGATTAGATGAGTAAATACAACTGTTGACATGCAACAGTTCTGTGCTGTAATATACTCTATAATATATGTGCAGAACTCAGTATACAGCAGAATATGAAGTCCTGGTATGTGGATGTGTGGTGCATGATATAGATTTAAGTCAGGAAGTTTAGATGTTATTTCTTTTGGAGCACAATCCTCGCTGTGGGCGCCAAATGGAATAACAAGGCAAGATTTTCGTCGGCTATCTCTTTCTGCTCTGCCCATCTCTCTCCTTGTATTTCTCAGGCCACTGCTCCTCATTTGCATGACAGTTGAGAACAATATCGGCGAGACAAAAGGCTCTCCCTGTCTTTAATTTCGTTCTCCTTTCTCTCTTCCAGCGCCTCTCAGATAATAAAATGCTCCGCAGTCGTCAAAGTGTGTCAGAGATGCCAAAAGTTTCGCCCAGAATGAAGGCCTGATCGCATTCACCAGACAACCCTCGACACAATGCTTTAATGGCGTGAGTATTTATGTTGCTGTTTTGGTTCACTGCTAAATACTGGACATAAATAAGAGATGACCATCACCAGAAAAACTTTTAATTATTATAATTCTTCTTATTATTATTATTTAAAGCTGCTTTTATTCATGTATTTTTTGTCCACTTGGGGGCGACAGAGTGAGCTGTCAGATTATTATCTTATAAAATGACCGGTTGCTGTTTTTACACACCTTGCAGAAGCAGAATATCAATAATCATTTGGACTCATTCTGATGTGGCCATCTGAAGAACATAAATGAAATATTGATCCGACTTTTGAGGAAATAGTTGGCTTTTAGCAGCTAAATGTGCTTTGCTCTTTAGCTAGTTGCTAACTTAGTTTGTCTGCTCTTGGTCATTTATATTTACTATATTATATTACTATAGAAATATATTGATTAGTGCAGCTTTTAAGTTAGAAAATGGTTGCCAAATCATATTTTCCATAGCAACCAGTGTAGAAGTGATGAGTTCAACAATAAATATTGTCAATTTTGTCATTTTTCTTTCTCCAAGTTGGAGGAAATAGATTTGTTTCTTCTCAGCACACACACACACACACACACACACACACACACACACACACACACACACACACACACACACACACACACTCCATGGCACTTCCTCCCTCTCCTTTTAGCTATGATGCTTTCTTGGTTGCCATGGCAGCCAACAAGTATCTCTGGTGCCAGGCAGAAATGGGCTCTGATTGGTTAATCAGTATTCAGCCTGCGTGTTTGCTTGGCTGAATGCTGTTCTGCCCTACTCTGTGTGTGTGTGTGTGTGTGTGTGTGTTAGTGTGTGTGTGTGTGTGTGTGTGTCCATCAAATGCCACTTATCACCTGAGAGATAAATTATTCCTTTCTCTCCTCCTGCCTTCATGTTTCTCTTTCCTCATCAACCTTTTCCTCCCTTTCCTGTTGTGGAGAAAAGGAGGAGGAGGAGTGATGGTTGATGAGAGGGGCAGAAGGAGAACAGAGGAGAAGCAAATGGAAGAGAAGGGGTCAAAGGGGAAAAGGGAGCAGGGGAAAAAGAGGGAGGAAGAAGAAG
This sequence comes from Pempheris klunzingeri, assembly GCF_042242105.1. Taxonomy (NCBI): domain Eukaryota; kingdom Metazoa; phylum Chordata; class Actinopteri; order Acropomatiformes; family Pempheridae; genus Pempheris; species Pempheris klunzingeri. The sequence goes on from NC_092035.1 coordinate 3,199,490, forward strand.
TGAGAGCCATTGATTTTGAAATTGAAACATCCATCAATAACTGGGCTTCAGTGGAGAATCTAGATTTTTTTTTTAATTTTAACGCTAATGAGACATAGAAGCGGTAATTACAAAAGAGAGGAGGTTTGATCTTAACCTTTCAGAGTGATTGACAGCAGTCTGGTTGCCATGGGGATATAATGAAACGGCACGCTGCCTTACATAATGCAATTATCGTGCGAAAACCCTCACATTGTTGTTGATTTTCATGTTTCGGCTTCAGTTAAAGGATCACACGCTCCCCGAAGGTTCATGAGTCCATTTGAAAGCATAACTGGATAACAGTGAAAAGGAAAAAAATAAAACATGGGGGGGGCAAGCGACATGCTCTTTTTAGGCTCCCTGTTGTTGACAGTTCAGATATACAAGGTTTTCATGTGACAGCAGCTGTGAGGGACATAGCGGCTTGAAATGGCCGTGATTACTATGAAACCCATCTATGACGCATGCCTTTGTGTGCATACGAGTGTGTGTGTGTGTGTGTGTGTGTGCATGTAAACGTGTGTGTGTGAGTGCATGTGCTGGTGCGCCTGTTGTCTTTGATGATAATGAGGCAGACAGAAACAGGCTCTCAAGTGAGCTCTCAATGCCACCTCAAACACATTGCTTTAACATGGGCATACTATCAGTGTGTGTGTGTGTGTGTGTGTGTGTGTGTGTGTGTGTGTGTGTGTGTGTGGCAGATAAGAGACCAAAAGTCCCAACTCGATGCTGTTTTAATGAAATTAATCAAAAAGGCAGGAAATTGAAACATTTTGCACTATGTGATAACAAAATGTCATTTTGCTTTCCGGCTATAATTGGCTGCTTTTTAATAAGAGATTAATGTTCGGCCATTTTGCTTTGTGTATAATGGAGTTTGAGTTTTGCTGGTGGCAAAAGTGATCTCGCTGGCTAGGAGCTAAACATAAATAGACATTTTATAGGAGGTCACAAGTCCAAATTTCAGCAGATTTTCTGGGGCTCTTTTACCTTTTACAACCTCGTCGTACAGAGACGTGCTAAACGTGAACAACCATAAAGAAGCAATAGCTTTTAAACATGTTTTTTATTGCCCCAGAAGCCCCCATGTGAGCTACGTTTCATCCTGTGAGAACAACATAGAACAATTATTGTGAAGCCTTCGATCGTATCACATTAGAGGAAGCTTGTCCGGCTGTGGCATCATGGGGGATTTGAGGAGCGTTAATGCTAAACCTTCACGCCTGTAAGTCCTTAAAGTGCTATATCGGTGAAATCATCACAGCTAATGGGTTCTCTGTGTCAACAGGTCCATCTCCGTGACAACTGAGCGATCCTGCTGATGAAGACCAGGTGGAAAAGTAAGTGGAGTTTGAGCTGAGATCAAATCACTTTTTCTAGGGTCAAAAAGGGATTTTTAATTCTTTCAGGATGTGCATGCGAATAATTTTTTGTTATTTACTGTAAATCATAATGCTTAAATTATTATTATAGTATAATATTTCGTGCCTATGTGATTCTAGCATCATGTAAAAAGTTCACAAACAGCTCGCACCAAAAGAAATGACGTGAACATGTTAGGGATGCATCTCTAGATTAGATTCTTCTCTTTTTGGTTTTGGCCTCTCTGAAGTCAAAGCAATCTGGCATGGCATGCACAAACATGGAAGAACTATGAATGAGCGGCTATTCTTAACATCACTTTGCTCATATTGAAGTAGTCTAATTGAATCTGTCTCCTGAGCGATGAATCACAAAAGTGCAATGACGAAGTGAAAAACCTACATTTGTGCAGGAGGCTTCTGATCACAGCATGAAAGAAACTATGGTGAGGCCTGAAATGACAGAGAATGACAAGACGGCGACATGTTGAGGAAAAATAACCAAGGCGGGATGCAGGAAATAAAATCATGACCTAAAAAAACGCTGGCAAGCACGCAGCGCTGCAGACATAATTAGAGTTACAGGTCTTCATAACCCCCTTCTTGCTAATTAATCACCATGCTGCCCTTCAAAGAACACCCCATTTACGTTACATTTACATATGCAAATCTGAATCACATCCACCTAATTACAGTATTTGCTGGTTCATCTGTCATTTAAGGGAAAGCCAAGCAGAGGGATGCATTTCCCCGCTGCCTGTCAACCTGTCTGAATGTGTCTCCACACGCTCTCTCCGTCCACATCTGCCTGATGATGGAGCTGTTTAATGGTGCTTCCATCGCACTCTGCTCTGTGGTAACGCGGCGATGCCATTTCTGTCTCCAAAGGCTGGAGTACCAGCCGAGCGTGGCAATTTGTTTGTTGTCATTTGCTCAGCTACACATGGGATCTAAAAGTATTTCTTATCAAACAAAAATCGGAATAAAACATCATCTCAGACGTGATGCTCTGGTCCGTGCTCGCTGAGCTTATACACATTTTGCATCGGGAACAGCATCAGACTTAAATCTTAATAGCTGACTGATTTCTAGGTCTGTAAGACCGGTTACTGTACTGTTCGGCAAAATCTAATGTCGTCTGCTAGGTGCACTCTACCTGATTAATAGTTAAAGGCAACAGGATACATACACAGTATTGTGACAGTGATGGGGGGCCCCTAAAGGCTCATTTTACCAGGGTGCCTTTAGCTGGTTAGTCCGTCCTCTTTGGCTGCTCATTTGACTTCATTCAGTACCCAACAGGATGACATACACATATAATATTTCCATTAAGACGACACAAAGCTGCTCATTTACTGACAATGGCGCTCCCTTTGTGGTGTTTTCTGTTGATGATGAATGTTTGCGCTCAAGTTGCTGTAGCAGCGGCTGAATAGCACCACCGTCCCCTTTTTCTAAGCAACGTCAGTCACTTATTGCACATTTTCTTGCTGATAACACAACCTGCCCTTCGGTCAACACAAAGGATGAGTGGGCTGTATTGTGGGGACCAACAGGTGTGTGATGCTGCTAAGTAGTAAACCTATAAGGGATGAGTACATTGATTAAAAAAAAAAACAAGTCGATCAGTCCAGTCACACTTCCTTTCTATAAATCCTTTATTCAATAGCATTGTTTTCTGTGTGTATACAATGGATTGGACACAAACTGTACAGTGCAGACAAACTGTTTGCATAATATGTATGTAAAGGTAACTGTACATTTACTGACAGACAGAGTAATCTCCTTTAAGATTGACACCAGTGACGTTTTGCTCTTAGCTCCTAGCTAGCATGGTTTGCACGAGCAGAATGCAGCAGGTTGTGGTGAATCTGTGACTTTACATGGCTTGTATGCTAATGTAATTACGTGCGTATTAGCCCCGCTCCAGGTCCGTCACGCTCTGCATGAAGGATAGTGTTTAGTCACGCAGCTGCTCCTGACATCAGTTGCAGGAAGAATGTTGGAAATACAAACTCACGGGACGATGCAGGTTAAGAAAAGATGGGGGGGGAAACAGCAGGAGGTCATGAGTTAACTCTGGCCAAGACAGGTTTCTTCCATTGAAGTCAACACAAACAATGTAGGTGGAGTGCTGGAGTGTAGCCTCTGACCATCAGTGGCAGCACGAATTGCACTCCAGCAGAAGAAAACCTTAAAATATACTAAAATAATGGCTTACCGTGTGGCGTGTCTGTGTTTTCAAGATGTTGTATGATGGTCCTTGATCAGGGCTAGCCACCACCACTGACTTCTACACCTACCGGCATCTAAAATAACTTCCTGAGCTCAATGCATCATTGTTAAAAAGAAGCAGCAAAGGAAATCAAGCAGTTACTTGTTCCTATTTTTCATTTCACAATTTTTGTTTTCCTGCTCTCAGCCACCAGAATCAAATATCGGTGCTCTGCTGAAAGCGTCATGCATTAGTGTAACAATGTAAGTGATATGAAGTCATTTTGATTCCTTCTTCCTTTGCTATATTATTGCAATGATGGATTATGCTTCACAAACAATATGTCTCAGTAAGTTGTTTCTGATGCCACTAGGAACTACATGTGTCTACAAGATCTGAATATACAAATGAAATATAAAAAGTGGCCGTAGCATCACCGCCAGTGCAAACCGATGGCAGAAATGAGCTGAGGCAAAGTTTTACTGGTGCTACACTGTAAATGTATGTTTTGTTTTGATAACACATTTCCTACATTACCACATGCATTAGCCCCGGGCGTCTTTCCTCTGTTAAAAACCATGCAACAAGTGGGAAACACAGAGAGGAGGAGGAGGAGGAGGAGGAGGTGGAAGAGAAAAGAGGAATAAGGAATAAGTTCTCTGGCTGCATGATTACAAAACGAGCAGAGAGCGAAAGCTAGCATAGTTACAGTGAACAGAAGATTGAAGATCAAAGGATAATTGAAAAGTAAAATATGATGAAGAGTGTGTCTGCTGTGTGTGTGTGTGTGTGTGTGTCTGAGAGAGAGAGAGAGAGTGATGAGAGTCTTCGGAGAAAGAAACAGCTGGGGAGAGAGCGCGTTTGCTGTCTCGTTTGAGATTCGGATGCAATAAGGCAGTCTTTTGTAAGAGGAATAAAGTGGAACGGGAAAAAAAAAAAAAAGAAAAGAAACGGCAAAGAAAAACCTGAGGGAGACAAGCTACATCATGAGTACAGTGCTAACCACTCCGTGTTCCTGTGTCTCTAAAGTGCACCTGTACTGCAGTGGTCAGCTCACAAAAGCCTTTTTCGTCCTATTATGTCCCGTCTTGTGTCCATTTTGTGCCCTCTGCTTCCAGAGCCACGCTTCATGCAGGACGGAGTAAGATGGCTACATGTGTACCTGTCAGGAGGACACGAGTGGTCCTCGCATGTGGATATCAAAAGTGACCCAGGTTGTTGTGATTGCTCGCTTCTAATTAAATCAGCTGCTCTCCTCCAGCGCTGTTATATATGTCATTATTGTAGCCGTGGTACCAGCGGAGAGAAATCTCCTTGCTGACAGTAATTGCGCCTTTTCGTTGTTTGAACCAGGAACTGTGATTACCAGACTGGAAACACTGTTGTTGCAGTGTTTTTTTTGCTCAGTAGCCAGGAAACCATTTTTTTTTTTTCTGGCCTCAACCATTATTAATTCTTGAGGATGCGCCACAGATCTCCAATAGCTGCTTTCACAGGAAGCGAGCCCTACTGCTAACCTAACAAGCTGAGCCTCTCTGAGGTCCATCTTGCTCGCAGTGTAGGACAAATTAGCTTTTGATAGTCATTCTGTGAACGGTAGTTGCCGTCCTGGAGTTATTGTTAGTATTGTTGTGATGGTATCTCCTAATGGATGCTCAGGCAAGTAGAAAAACATTGTCCTCTATACTGTAATTGAGTGGCTTCTTAGGAAGGTACTGCTTAGACACTGGCAGTTGAGACAACACAGGATACATTAAAAATAAAAAGGTTTACAGACCTGATTGTCTGGCTTTATTATTTTTTTTTAACCATTTTGCTAGTAACCCCTAGTGTGACACGACAAGTAGTCAGTAAATGTTACATCCACACATCTTTGACATGAGACAAGCACAACATTGGTCAAAAGACTTCTTCCTCATCACCGTTATCCCACTTTGCTCTTCAAGTAACATTAGACAGGACAGAGCTGGAGTCTGAGAATTTAGAGATTTTGGTAAAAACCCTGCTGGAGCCCAGGGAGGCGGAGGTCTGCAGCCACCCTGGGTCTCGTGTCTTGAGCTCGGCTGGGGATGAGAGGCACTCACAGAGCAAGAATCTATAATAACACTTTCTGAAGAACCGACAGCAGCAATACATTTCACGTGTACTCGCAGATTTTCAGCATCAAGATTACAATTTGGTGACACAAACTTAAAACTCTTGAATTGCTTTCCCCACACATATTTCATATTTTACATTTTGGCTTTATTTTCTGTGTTTTCCTCTAAAAACCGTAGCCAAGGATGGGCATATTAGATAAGTTAATGCAATGTGAGCTGGTCAGCCACACATATTTGAACACAAAGGCAAGTAGCAGCTAATGAGATCAGAGGAGGAGAGAAAAAAAATGTGGTGTATGTGAGAAATGCCAATTAGGAACACTGAGAGCTGTCTAGTATTTTCACAGTCTCTTCAGTTGCGGCGCGTATCCACTGTACAACACAGCGGGCCGACATTAAACACGACAGAGTGGCTTCATTTGTGTGCAGCCGTGCGGCGCTTTCAGCTGCTTACGCGGAGACGCACCTGTTGCCGAGGCTGGGGGATGCAGCTGATTTGGGCTGGTGCTCGTTTCATGTTGGAACAACTGCAGGGATTAATCACACAGCCCTGTTTTTTTTTTCTAGAGTGGTTGATTTGTCTTCTTTTATAGTTTCCGTCAGTGGAAGTCCGTCGTTTTCAGCAAATACCACATCTGATTAAAATGTAAAGTGGTAATTTTTCCCAAAATTGCAAAGCAAGAGAAATGCTTCTCACTGAGTGTATTCATTTGCATGTGTCTGCCTCATTGTAGCTGACGCTAATATGAAGTGTGGGATCACAGTATTAACGTCTCCTCGGTGGTCTGAGACTTCTTGAGGAGTTAATTGGCGCCTAATCTCGCCGTCTAAGAAAGACGAGTAAACCGAAAGCCTGGGTGTCGACGTCCGGAATAGATTGGTGCCATGTTGACTGTCACAGTGAGAGGGCAAAGCATGGGAATCTATTTGGTTTCATTTCATTTGCAAGGCATTTTGATTTTCCTGCCTTGTGTGTCCTCCACGTTCCACACGAACCCATACCTCAGTAGTCTGATCTGACACCGTAATCAACCAGTGCTATTTGTTTTGGAGGTTAAAAACACATTTCTAATACTTTTTAGTGAGCAATAAAATGATTTCATAGGCCACTGTGCATGCTAATTTTAAAGCCACTGTGTGTAGTTGTACTTCTTCCTTATTCACAGCTTACCATGTGAAAGAAAACGTACTTAAAGGCTGTGCTGAAATCCAGTTTTGCATGACCTTACTTAACTTTTTACTTTACAGCATTTTAGAGACAAATATTAATATTAATGATAAATCTGACAGCTATAGTTATTAGTCCATTAGTTTATCTGATGGGCCTTTGGAGGGGCTCGACCCCCATGTTGGAAACCATCGGATTGAGGCATTGAAGTAGTTAAAGTAAGCTCTTTTTTGACGGCACCACTGGGCAGCAAAGTCAGAAAGCTCCCACACACAGTGGCTTTAACATACCCTGTTCCCCTTCACCCTCATTCCTTTGATTTCAAGTACTTGGGAAGGCAACAGAACTTAAAAAAAAAAAAGTACTGACTCATCTGACCGTTGTGTCAAAACTCATTCAACAATATCTGCTACTCCATGTAAACACTGACTGCTACCATGCTGCTCGGACACCAGCATGCCTCCTCTTGCTACAAATGGGGACTTTGTGGAAAACTTTATTGTTTTGCGGCACCGAGCTGCACACACTAATTTGGTGCCTCACCTGACACGTCAGTCGGTCTCCTCTCCTGAGCTAAACTTGTGTCCGTGACGTGGAAATCATAGTATTGGTAAAGGGGACGGAAATAAAACAGAGAGGTAGAAACTCAAATCTGTTTTGTGTGTCTGTACAACAATGTAGCTCGATAGTCACTAGTGCTCTGTGTGTGCAGAACGACAAACCACCTGGAAAACAGATAATTAACTGAAAGGACAAACATGCTTTAAACTCTCTCTTTATAACAGCTGTATAGTAAGTGACAAAATTAGGGACAGGCCATAAGAAGTGTTTGCCTTATATGCGATGCACCGGGCCAGTTCATTATAGGCTTGTGCCAAATCTTAATTGATCGATGACTAAGCACCCTCTGAATCACCAGTGTTTGGTGTTTAAAATGTTCTCTTTGCCTGATGTTTTTAATCTGTTCTTCATTTACTCAAAGATCGAATACCAGGTGGGGTCGATTTTGGGAGTTGGGTGTGTGTGTGTGTGTGTGTGTGTGTCTGTAGCCACCAGCAAGCAAGCATACCTGGCAACAGAAAACTGTACTATCGGGAGAGGAAAAAAGGGGGGGGGCCTCGTTCTTACAGATTGTCACAGAAAAATACCGGTGAGGACGACATTTTTTCCCATTTTTTGTCTTGTTTTGTCTCCCATATGAGCCGCAGCCCCAGTTCCGCAATATCTGGCCGGCACTGGCCTGACTTTACCGTCTTCATCCCTCGCCACCAGCCGCAAGCGCTCTGTGCCTCGGGCCCTGCCCCACAACATCGGATCCGTCCAATGGCGAGAGAGAGGTGAGGCAGGGCGTGCGGCCCCACTGTTGACCAGTCAGAACTGGAGCTGTTGTTAGTTTTGTTACCTTTTGTCGCAGTTTAGTTTTTTGAGAGCGCAGCAGCGGGGCGAGTCTCTGGCTTTTCCTGACCTCTGGTCGGCCAGGGGAGGGTTTTAAAGGGGGGTGGGGTTATGTCTCCTCCTTGTCGGGTTTGTTGACTGGTTTGCCGCCATTCATGACCACTGGTTCGCTGGTTGTGCTTTTGGAAGGCGGGCCCCCGGCGAGTTTAGGCGCCGCCTCCCCTACGTCGTGCAATGAAGGCTCTCGGTACATTGCAACTAGAGGGGTGATGAAAGAGATACAGTGCGTTAGGAAGAGAAGGAGGAGGAAAGAGGATGTAGAGGAGGATATAAGAGAAGTGTGAATGAATGTTTTTATTCTGCACTACAACCAGACTAAAAGAAATCTGCACATTTAGTTAAAAATAAAAGCTAAAGACATTACCTTCTATAGGTTTAGGTAGGAAGTGTGCAGCTGGTTTGGTCTTTTTGACCCTGTTGCCCTTCATGGCCTGTCCCTCTTTATTGAGGCCCAGAAACCAGGCCCGGCCCGACTCCTTCTGTCTGTAGAGCATGGAGCTGTAGATCACATAGTAGTTCTCGAACACCGATTCCTTAAACTTGCACTCTGCTGTAAACAGTTCCTGCGGGGACACACGGACGGAGACAGAAAGAGAAACGGCTCTGATTATTTCAGTGCAGCTGCACATCTGTCATTTAGATGTAATGTATATCTTCAAAACACTTATTCTTCTTTTACATCTGCTGAAAATGCTGAATACTGAATGATACTGTATGAGAAAATGAACCAATACTGATGAAGTAGCAGCTCCACAAAACACCTGTAGCACCTGTTCAGAAGAGACCAATATTTCCATCAATACATTGGAGTGAATGTGGTCAGTTCCATCATCAAACCTGAACTTTCACACAAACTAGAATGATTTCTCTGGTCAGACATGTAAGAAATAATGAAGCCACATTGATGAGCCACAACAGCACGACACTAACTGAATGATGTGTTGCTCTAACCCGTGTCGTTCTCCCCTGACTCTCTCCTCTGTATGCGCATGAACGACAAACTAAACAGATAAAAAAAAGCAGATTGATTCTGGTGACACAAAAGATCTCAGCCTCCCACCCACATCAGCTCTGCTGTAATGTGTCAAAACTCTTTCCCGTGGCTGCCGGCGCCTCCAGCTGGAGCATATTTCAGCACAGAATCAAGGTGTTATTCTTACTGGGGAGAGAAATCATCTCTCCCCAGTGTCCCCTCGCGCTACTGAGTCACAGCAAGTGCAAAGGCAGCCTGACATAAAATATTGTGCTGTTAGGGGGGTCAGAATTGAGGCCGTCGGAAAAGTCAGGCGCGAGAAATTCTCATTAGTTATCAGCAAACTAGAAATTCTAAAGCAATATTTACATTTAGCAGCTAAAGCTTAAGGCGGTGTCATGTGAAAATAGCATATATAGCATCTTCCCAGTTGATCGTACACATCTCTGGGCTAATTAACTCATCAGTTAGTTAGTAACATTTGAGAATAGCAAATTTCTCGTTTAGCTCTGGTTTGGTTTTACATAATTTTCCTCCTCACCTGCTCGATGTTCCAGTTTCCTCACCAGCTAGTCTGCCATTTGGTACTTTGGCAGACCTTTTTTAGTCTTTTTCTTTTTGGGGTGACAAACAGCTGTGAGTGAAAATGAAAGGAGTTTGTGGGCCTGCAAACGAAAACAATGAGCAGAGCTGAGAGGAGCTGCAGGGCTGTTTGTCACTATACGAAGCACCTTTCACCTTATATATACAGTCGTATGAAAAAGTTTAGGCACCCCTCTGAGGCTGCATAATAATTTACTCTGTCTGCACAGAAAACGCTCACAGTGGCATGCCATTCATTTTCTAATAAAAGCTAAGTAATGGGGTATTTTCCAGACAAAGATTTTTAGTGTAGCAATATTAAGTTGTATGAAATTGTATAAGATGTGAAAAATAGGCTGTGCAAAAATTTGGGCACCCTTGTCATTTTGCTGATTTGAATACCTGTAACTACTTAGCACTGATAAATTGGAACACAAAATTGGTTTGGTGAGCTCATTAAGCCTTGAACTTCATGGACAGGTGCATCCAATCATGAGAAAAAGTATTTAAGGTGGCCAATTGCAAGTTGTTCTTCTCTTTGAATCTCCTCTGAAGAGTGGCAACATGGGGGCCTCAAAACAACTCTCAAATGACCTGAAAACAAAGATAGTTCAGTGTTACGGTTTAGGGGAAGGCTACAAAAAGCTATCTCAGAGATTTCAGCTGTCAGTTTCCACTGTGAGGAACATAGTGAGGAAATGGAAGACCACAGGCACAGTTGTTGTTAAGGCCAGAAGTGGCAGGCCAAGAAAAATATCAGAGAGGCAAAGGCGAAGGATGGTGAGAACGGTCAAAGACAACCCACAGACCACCTCCAAAGACCTACAACATCATCTTGCTGCAGATGGTGTCACTGTACATCGTTCAACAATTCAGCGCACTTTGCACAAGGAGAAGCTGTATGGGAGAGTGATGCGGAAGAAGCCTTTTCTGCACACACGCCACAAACAGAGTCGCTTGAGGTATGCAAAAGCACATTTGGACAAGCCAGCTTCATTTTGGAATAAGGTGCTGTGGACTGATGAAACAAAGATTGAGTTATTTGGTCATAACAAGGGGCGTTATGCATGGCGGCAAAAGAAGACAGCATTCCAAGAAAAACACTTGCTACCCACAGTAAAATTTGGTGGAGGTTCCATCATGCTGTGGGGTTGTGTGGCCAGTGCTGGTACTGGGAATATTGTTAAAGTTGAGGGTCGCATGGATTCCACTCAATATCAGCAGATTCTTGAGAATAATGTTCAAGAATCAGTCACAAAGTTGAAGTTACGCCGGGGCTGGATATTTCAACAAGACAACGACCCAAAACACTGCTCAAAATCTACTCAGGAATTCATGCAGAGGAACAAGTACAATGTTCTGGAATGGCCATCCCAGTCCCCAGACCTGAATATTATTGAAAATCTGTGGGATGATTTGAAGCGGGCTGTCCATGCTCGGCAACCATCAAACCGAACTGAACTGGAGATGTTTTGTAAGGAGGAATGGTCGAAAATACCTTCATCCAGAATCCAGACACTGATTAGGGGCTATAGGAACCGTCTAGAGGCTGTTATTTTGGCAAAAGGAGGCTCTACCAAATATTGATGTGATTTTTCTGTTGGGGTGCCCAAATTTATGCACCTGTCTAATTTTGTTTTGATGCATATTGCACATTTTCTGTTAATCCAATAAAACTCATTTCACTACTGAAATATTACTGTGTCCATCAGTTATTTGATAAATCAAAATGAAATTGCTGATCCAAACACCTCATGATTTAGAAATGAAAATAATGGAAATTGTCAGGGGTGCCCAAACTTTTTCATACGACTGTAGATATAAAGAAGTCTGATAGACACAGCTTTAACTAACTCTGCTTGAATTATTACTGTAATATCACATCAGTATTATTGTCACAAGAATTTCCCTTTCTTGCGGCAACATTTTTATCAAACCCTGATTTCATGAAGGAGCTCTCATTTAACACAATGACTGACATATCTTCTCATTAAGCCAACTGCTGGGGAAATGAAAAAACGGTGTTAATAAACTGCTCCTCATATGGCTGAGGAGGCTCCTGCCAACCCAAACAATCACCCCGAGGTCCCCAGACTCTAGATTGGGAAGTGTTTGTCTAGACCGTCTCTTATTGGTTGTTGTGGGCCTCTTGCCAGAGCCACAGACACATTGTCATTCAGCTCAGGTCTGTCGGTCCGAGTCTCATAGCAACATGAGGAAGAGAGGCGACACTGTAGCCGTGGCAACCAACCAGCGCTGAGAGGGAGGGGTCAGTGGGTGTGTGTGTGTGTGGGGGGGGCGGGTGGAGGGCTGCGAGAGCGAGAGAGAAAAACACACACACATACACACACACACACAAATCCTTGCATTGGTAATCTAACATATAACGTGCTTTACCCTGCGCTCTACCACATCCACTCATGCTAACGTAGGAAGACACTTATTAAAGGGTGGCGCCAATACACAGCTGCGAGGGATCACACACACACACACACACATAACACACACACACACTTGTGGCTCTAGGGGATGAATGGAGGGAGGTGCAGGGCTTGCTGGGATATGAAATGTGACTAAATGAACAAGACAGGTTATAATGAATGGATGCTCTATTTATTGGCGATGTGAGTGATACATGCAAAAACACCACTGCCACAGATCAAATGTTCTCCTCTGGCAACAATGGTTGTGATTTGTATTAACAGTACAGCTTAACGTTTTTAATTCAAGGATTATATTAATTTAATGATATATATTTAGTCTTGACGTGCACCCTGATTCATTATTCATTTGTTAAAGAGGGTGATCTTTGCCAGTGTGCGGAGAGCGGTGCCAGACACTTATTAATGATGGTCAGTGAAGTCATACATTATTGAATGCTGCTTTTAAAATAAAAGATGTCTGATGTTGAGGCATCTCTCGGCCTCTAAGTATGAAGAAGAAACATTTATTCCCGGCTGAATGCAGAGAGAGGAAAAAAAGAAAGTGAACTGTAAGAATAACTTCAGATGAAAACCTCAGCCTTACAGGTGAGTCATTTTAACAACACAAGCCTGCCTGAATGTGTTTCTGCCGTCATTTCTAAAAAGCTGCCCACAGAAAAAAAGACGAGGAGAAAGAATGAATGAAAGACATCGAGGGTGGGGTGGGAAGGGAAGGGGGGTTAGAAATTGGGACGTGAAGGAGAGGAGAGAGAATAAATCACCCAGTGAGGAGGACGACGCCTCCTGATTGGAAAAACAGCAGGGGATTCTCTCTCTCTCCCTTCTCTTATCTTAGTGTTTCTCCCCCTCTGTCATTTCTCTGTGCTCTGCGGAGATTTAGTGGAAGTGAACACACTGCGCACATGCATGCACATTGTTATCTTATACAGTATATGCATCCCAGCCTGAACGGCAGCTGTTTTTTTCAGAGAGCCATAATCAGATGGAGAGGGAGGCCCATTAACATGTCAAACATCTTGCTCCAAAACATCCTAAATTGATACAGAGAGCACTTTGTCCCTTGTCCATTAAAGACCTAAAAATAAGAAACTCACAAAAAAAGAATGGGAAAAGCAATCTCAAGTCTTGGCACGGCACAAAGCCGCACTAATGACTACCACTTGGCAACTAAAGCTGCCCAGTGCTACCACGGCTTGACTGCTGGCCACTGGGAGCTTCCTAGTGGAGGCACACTCATAGTCTAACAAGATAATATTGTGAATTATTACTTTTTCACCTTGTTTGTGTTTGGTTCTGCTGTAATTTACCAAAGCTTTTAATCCATAGACAATCAGGAACGTGTCATGTTGAACAGCGCTGAATGAATGGCATCGCTCTCTCAAGATTTGACTCATGGGCTGAAGGCAGGCAGGCAGGCTGGATGACTGAAGCTACATTCATACCAGGTGAGCCGGAGCTGCTTCTACAAGATCCTGATACCGCTGGGTATTATCATCTTCTCTATCAAAGCAAATATTTAAACAGCATAACTTCATAATGATTACACGGCAATAGTCTTCAATTCAGCTGGGAGACATCCTATCAGTCTCTACGTTAAATGAAAGGGTATGTAATTAAAGCGTAAAATAGGCCTGGTAAAGTACATTACACCCGTCTAATGTTGCAGTGATGGTATCGAGGGGTGAAATCGGATGCTGAACTGTGATAAGATCACTGTACACTCTCGTGAACATGTGTAATTCCAGCTCTTGTAACCTGGACCTCCTGACTGTTGAGGCACCAAAGATATGACCTGACCAGCTCTGCTCTTTTCAGCCTCACAACATCCCAAACATCCAACAAATCCTCAAAAGTAAATGACAAAATATTCATACGATTGGTTTCTGATCAGCAAACAGGCCGTAATGGCTGTCATGTCATCCCTCAGGGCATATACGCCAGATACCAGCACTTCCACTAGTGTCTGTTCAAAGTGTCTGAGATCATCACGGAAAGGAACAAAGATACACCTATAAGGTGTTTTTTTATTTACCCAGAAATAGCCATTATATCGCTCCATGCACCACCAGACTCCACTGCCAAAAACAGTTATTTTACATGGGCGTTTTCCAGCTGTGTCGATCAGTTTGTGTTATTGTGTGGCTTTGGCATTTTAAAGGGTTAGTTCAGATACGATCCGCAAAAGCGAACCAGGAAGCAGTGGACTCACTCAAGTGTCCCGCAAGGTAAAATGACTGTTTCTAGTTTGAAAGGCAATACGACGACTGGCTCTGGTTTAACAAATGATCTGTAGGGATGCTTTCTGTGAAGATATCAAATAATAATCTGAACCTATCAAGTGGCAAAAACACACTTCGATTTGACTCAACTGCCCCGAAGGATCACATTACAGCCGTCGCAGCCTGTTCGTGGCTGTTAGATGAAGCTTTCGCATCAAACTTTTATCCTTTAAGGGAAGGGTTGCGGACAGGGTTAAAAGAAAATGTTGACTGAAAAATTAAAAAGTTCCACCAAGCAACCTCCTCACAGTATATTTCCTTCTGGCAGTGCTACAAAGACGAGTTTGCCCATGATCCTCGTTCAGCTTTTCAGCTTAGCAGCTTTTTTAAAGGCAGCTCAGGTTTTTGAAACACACCTGGTTGTCACTATTTTCCTTTTCTTTATAACCAAGAAATTATCAGCTGTGACTGAGATTATCATCAGATCGGCACAGAGTTTGTTAAAGTAGTTGCTGTATCTTATAAGTGATGATGTAGTTTTGCTTAACTTATATAAAAATGAGCTTAATTATCAAAAATGACAACTTTGCAGTTTCACTGTTTCTAAATATGTGGAAGCATCTTTCAGCATCTCTTTGTTCCCCCTCATTTAAAAGTACAGTTGCTCTACTTGTAATGCTACTAAATGTTTCATCCCAATGCGTATGTATGTATATGTGTGTGTGTGTGTGTGTGTGTGTGTTTATGCGTGTCTGTTTGTGTGCACTGCTCAGTGAGTGGGTGTGTTATTATCACAGCGCTAATTACCCAGGAGAATTGTGGGTAAACAAATCATTCTAAAGAAAAGAAGCCCACAGAGAAGAAAGGAGAGGAGGAGTGGAAAGAAAAGCGTCGGCATATGAAAACAAAAAAACAAAAATAAAAGAAGTGAAGAGGGCTGTTGGAGAGGGGACTTGAAAGGATGTCCTCCAGCCCAGACGGGCTGAATGAAAGCATAAATCAGACTCCGATCACAGCGTCGCCAGACCTGAACCTTTCCAGGCCAGACCTGCACACCTGATCCAGCTGCTCTGTTGTGAAAATGCGATGTCTTAGAGCTGGAGCAACAACTCACAGCACAGGACTTTCAATTACTTCTATAAATCAGCCTATGAAGCATTTAAATGATTTATTTTTTGAATTAGTTGCTCCACAAACGTTATTGCTGATTGTTGGCTGTCTCTATAAGGCTCTGCTCAGGCGGTGCGAACACGGGGGTCTCATCGTCCTCGGGTTTATTCAGGTTGGATTGGATCGGTTTCTATGCACGTCTGGTTCCGTCCAGTTGGTTTTCCATGGGTTTGGAGCGGATCGAACACTTCAGACTGGGGAGAAGCTCCACCTGTGTGAGCTGTGAAACATCATCAGCGGATGATAGTTTCATCCAAACGCTCTGACCTGCTATTTGAGTGTGGTGTCCGTCCTGTGGTACTTCAATGCCACGAAGCACAGAGTGGCATCTTTGAAGAGGCTCCACAGCTCACCAGTAACTAATTCATTCTCTAGTCACCAGAAACTAACTGTCTGTGTGTGTGTGTGTGTGTGTGTGTGTGTGTGTGTCATGACTCATATGGCTAACATTTATTCGCTCTGCCACTCCTCTTCCTTCTCATCTCTCTGGATGTAGACATCACAGGACTCACTCTGTCTGAGTGCTGTACTGACTGTGTTATGAATGGAAACACACGCCTACGTACACAGACGTGTGCCAGACACACAGATGCACACACAGGCACATGCATACGTACTGACACACACCCTATGCTCGCTAAGAGCACCCTTTCGTGGGAAGACATGGCTGTAGCCCAGGAAGAAGAGGGCAAAACTATGAATAAAGAATAGAAAAAGATGAGTAAGGTCAGGCGATTAACTGTTTCAATCATTTTTCAAGAAAATACACTTTTCCCTCCAACTCTCAGATGTGAGGATTTGATGCTTTTTTCATCATAGTTTACTAAAATGGCCATTTTCTGAACAATATATAGCACAAAGGGATAACTCGCTTAACAAAGATCCCAGCTGGAGTCATACCAGGGATGTTGCAGTTATATGTGCCTTAAATATAAGACTACCAGAGCGTCCCAGATCTTTTTTCTTTTTTTCACCTCCTCAAAGCTGGCGCTTCTTCTCTCAGGGAAAGACTTCTCTTGTTGCATATCAAAGCTGTGCAAAAAGAGAAGTGTGTACAAAAAAAGAACAGATGGATGGTTACGTTATAATCTCACTGTGATACGTGTGTGAGACGGTAATGATTTAAAAACGCAGGAATGGGTTTGATTTAAGATGCCACCATATTATTTAGTCAAATGTACGGCTCATGTCATTCATCTGGAAAGTCTGCTAAGCCTTCAGCACCAGGAGGACCACCTTTGCCTGCAGGCTTTCTGCCATCCGTGCTTTAAAATGTTCCTGAGGATGACCTGAGGATACCTGGACTGAAAGAGGAGGCTGAGCAGAGAGGAGTATTAGCGAAGAAACAAGAGGAGCAACAAGAGGATGAAAAAGACGGATTGGAGGATGGATTGAATTGATGGTGTTCGGGCTCCCAGGACCTCTCCGGCAGACAGACCGGGGCTCTAACAGTCTGACTCACAGGAGCTGGCATGAAGGAATACATTTCCATTTCTAATCTTGGCTCGTGGACAGTTAGCGCAATTCGGATTTCAAAAACAAGCAGATTTTAAGGGGGCACTGGTGAACACAAGCCGCGGTCATGATCTAGATCCAGCTTCATGGTGCTTAAGCAGTTGAACTCATTATGTCCACAAAGGGTTTTTAAGAAAAATGCTCCAAATGTTCCTCTTGTTCGTGTCTTTGCAGGATTATTTCTAGCAGTTCTGATCCATGTCACAGCTTTTACCTTTTATATCGCTTCTAATACTTGTCGGTAGTATAGGAGACGGTAAAGATTGCAAGAGAATGATATAAAAATAGCAATAAGGAGGAGCAGTAATAGTGGCATGTTACTGGAAATGTGTGATGATTTTGCTGAAACAGTCAATTTCCTCTTTCACCTCTCAGCTACCCAAGCACCCTGACACACCCACACACACACACACACACACACACACACATGCCAACACATGTATTACACACACTTTTCCACAGGAACTCACTCTTGTCACTCCTGGTTTCATTCACACACAAACACACACGAGAGTCCCAAACTCATCAGCACTTTTTTTTTTTTTTTTTTTTTTCCCACTTTCCCCAGCATGCTCTGTAATTATCACATAGCAGCTCATTGCACACTGTGCCATCTGTTAGTTGCACACACACACACAAAAAAAAAAACCCACACGCCTGCACGCTCGATCCGTGCATGCGCAACCACACACTTCCAGATGCCTGGGATCTGGGATTAATAAGATAGTCCTACCATGTATAACTAAGTTTGCAGCATATCATTAACAATTTGCAGTAAGAGGATAAAGGATCTCATTGAGAGCAGTGCAGTATAAATTTAGGAACAAGCTGAGGCTCAACTCGCTCGGTTGTACAGAGAATGCACTACACAAGGACATGCCCTACATTTTTGAGACAGGGGTGGGCAAAATAGAAAAAAACTGGCATCACAAAACTGCAAAAGTATAAAAAAGGCATGATAAATACTAAAATAATGATTTATTTGCCAAACATTTGTCTTTTCTAACATTTTATAGCCTAGATCAGCAGTCCAGACGAGTATGTAACATCTCATAGTGATGATATATTTAAATGACATGGTAAGATTCAGGTGAATATTCATTTCCAGCTGAGAAATGTGAGCTGCGATATCTCAAAATAAGAAAAAATAACAGTTTTCAGAGTGCCGGTGAACCGAATGTATGCTGGCTCTGGCACTGAATTTTCTTTTTGGACTGTGTTACATACAATCATCCTCACACAAAAAATAGAATTCAATATAACACCATTAATCACATACTTGCCCCACAAGCGCCTTTTCATGCAGCCTGTATTCAGCACATCATGTTCTAATTATGATGAATACATGATTACAACATTACATTGTTACCTAAAAGTTCATGTGAGGGAGAAAAGAACTACTTGAAAAGCCGCTTTTAGTTGGAGTTACAGGAGCTAGATTTGTATCGACTACCTGACACAATAACTAACCTGGCGGGACGAAAGATCATTTAAACGGTGTCCAATAAACAAGCGACTGTTAGAGACACAAATACATAAAGGTAAAAGTAAGTGCTCCGGGTCAAACCAGGATAGAATAATAGGATGATGGCGCCTCGTGATGTTTAATGAGTATCTCAGTATCCTCACCACACACTATAACACACTGCACCTGCCAGGACCATGGCAGCAGCCAATTAAACATCAAGCGGCGCTGACATCATGATAAATTAGACCTGCTGTATGTAATTTATATATTCGTTATCATGTAGCTGCCTGCACATCCGTCATAGAGCAGGAACATGATCAAACATCCTCACTTTCCCTCTACGCAGCTTTGGAGGGGATTTCTACTGTGTGTGTGTGTGTGTGTGTGTGTGTGTGTGTGTGTGTGTGTGTGTAGGGGGGGACTCCCCCTCTTCAATTATTTACAGGAAGCCCTCATGCATCTGTGACTTTCAGCGACAGGCTGAGAAAGCCCAGCAGAGCAGCACAGATCTCCTCTCTTTCTCCTCCCGATTACTCCTCTCTCTTCCTCTCAGCCCTTTGTCTACAATGTTTTTTCCTCCTTCTCCATCTTGTTTTCTCTTCTGTCTGACGCCGTTTTCTTCCTCTGTCTACATTTTTGTCCTCCTTCCTTCCCGGCTTCAACCTCTTCCTTCAACTCCAATCTCTTTTTCCGCTTCTGATTACAACCTCTTACTCCTCTTTTCCATCTTTCTCTTCTGCTGTGTGCACCTTTTGCTCTCCGTCCTCCTTCCCTCTTCCTTCAATAAACTTTTTCCTCTCCATAGTCTTTTTCTTCTGTCTATAACATTTTCCTTCCCCTCTTCATCTTTTCCTCTTCTGTCTGCAACCCTTTCTTTCTTTCTTTCACCGTCTGCTACCTCTCTGCCTTCTTTTCTCTGGCGTCTACAACCATTTTCCTCCTTCCTCTCCATCTTTTTCCTCCCATTGTCCTTGTCCTATTTCTTTCTCGGCTCCTTTCTTGCCTCCCACCCAAGTCCATCCTTTCTTCTTCTTTTTTTTTTCATGATTTGTCCTGGCCTCACCTTTATTCATCTGACCTCTCCCTTTCATTTCGCTCCTTTCATCTGCTCTCTTTCTTCCCTGTCCCCCTCCCATCCATTCCTGTTCCTCCATCCACTCTTTCTAGCGTCCTCTCGGCCTCCTCCCGTCACCTCCGTTCCCCTCCTCTCAGGCTCCTGTCATCTCCGCCCAGAAAAAGAAATGAAGGGGAGGAGAGAGGGATGATGTGAGGGAGAAGAGACGTTGGTGGGAGAGTTGAACTCTCTCTGAAGAGTCAGCATGGAAATAATTCATATTCCACTCAAGCGGATCTCCTCCTCTACCCCATCTCCCCTCAAACTGTTCTTCACCACCTCTTTCTTCCCTCTTTCCACTCATGTCTTACATATTGTTCCGTTAGCCCCTCGTGAATGACGTAGGTCCGACTATTTGAGCTTTACGACTTTGTTCTACTAAAGTTAGCTTTGTTTTTCTGAATCTTTGCACTAAAACCAAACACCCTCCCTCCACCTGTGTGCTTCTATGTGTCTGCGTGTGTGTGTGTGTGTGTGTGTGTGTGTGTGTGTGTGTGTGTGTGTGTGTCTGTGCTCACCGATGAGTAGAGGTGACCCTCTCCGTTCATGGCGATGTAGAGGCCGGTCTTGACTGATTGGATGGCCACGACTCTCAGACCCACAGGAATTAAGTTAAACAGAGCTGAGGACAAAAAGAGACAAACTGAGTTTACTGTGCATTTTTGGGCTGTTTCTCTTCTTGAAGCACAGTGACACAGTGTGTGTGTGTGTGTGTGTGTGTGTGTGTGTGTGTGTGTGTGTGTGTGTAGCTCTATAATTTACAATTAAGGTGATCTACTGTAAAAGGGATGAGTTATTACACCAAATAAGGAAGTAGTCCATGTTTCATGTGTTATATAAGTTATGTATTAACATAACAATGCAAAAATGTTCCTGCATGAGGCCCTTTGTATGTTATGTGTAGTTATATCTAAATATCAGCCAATGTTTGTGTGTTTTTCAAAGGCACAGTCACGCTCTCAGCTCCATCGGGTCAGTGTTATTTGAAGAACAGCAGCCAGTGATGGTAAAGGAACAGACAGCTGATCACACCCTTATAGCCTTGGGCAGGTATTTTAAAGGACACTGGCATTGTTTTTGTGCACTTCCTGCAAATCCCTGTACTGATACTGCTCTGTAATCTTTGTGGATTTGGTCTATGAGATCTTTGTAACATGTATTTTGAGGCCATAACTGTAAAAAGCTAATTTTCCACATTCATAAAGTGCATTAGAAAAAAAGAGAAACCATGTGAATGTGTTTTTACAAGCAGCTCTCGCAGTGTTGTGTATTCTTATCTCTTTAAAATGCTTTACATGTTCAGAGAGGAAAACAAAAGTTCACAGCCTGACAGCAACATCGGGATTCGACTCAGCAAGACATGACGGAGCTTTTCTGTGACGTTAATGTAACACTGCGGCGGTTTTGCGTGACATTTGGAGGCTTTGCTTGCACGGCCTTTGGAAGTTCAGCAGCATCATACTAGTCCATATGAGGAAAAAGTCAGAATTTACATCAAATTAGCATAACACAGTACTGGAACTGTCGTTTCAGACGACCAATCAAATCAAAAGAAAACCTCTCAACTGTCAAAACTCCCATAACACACTGATGGAGGAGCTGCTGCAGGAGAGCAGCTGACATTTTGCTCTAAACCATAAAAAGGCGATGATGGAGCTGCAGAATGATGATTATTATAATATTTTCATCCAGATATATCCCAGCATAGTGTCCGGATCCTCCCTAAGTGAAAATGGGACAAATATGATGTCGATCATTGGGCCATCTTTAGCTGTGACCTTTTCAAGGTTGCTGGAATTCGTCAGTCTCCCTCTGAGGTCAATTGAAGCCGTGACTCTTTAACCCGTGCGCCTCCAATCGTTACAGACTTATTGATTCACCAGCTGACGTTCAAGGAATTCTGACAGAAACAATGTCAAACTCAGCGGTGGGCCAGCAAGGCCTTCTCTGCTGGCCTAAACTCAGAATCACTGACTTACGTTTTAATATTTTCCCATTAATCTTTTTAGATTATTCCTAATAGTCTGTGCTCCTCATTTCATGTGTCGCCCTGAGGCCTTCAGAATCTAAAGTGCAGGAGCCCCTAGCTTAAAATACTAACTGTTGCTTTAACCAATCAGATTTCGAGCTGGTGACCCCAGGGCCACCTAGCAGGTGTACGATGACGTCAGTGTTTTAACGTCCTCTGATTGGCTGGTCAGAGAGTTTAGCCAAAGCTAGCGATTCTTAGCTGTAGCGACCTGCACGAGCTAAAACTTTATCGTAATTGTAAGTATTAATAGCAGTTTTCTTTAACACACAGTGGCTGACGGAGGAGAAGATGTTAATTTGGTCGCAGAACAACGGACCAATGGACGTTTTGAGGAAATGCCGCCAACCCCGAAGCTAGCGAGCCTGTCCCAGCCGGGAAAAGGGTTAGTCCGCCTCTTTCAGGTCAGTAACTAGGAGCCTCGGCTTACAGGCTCCGAGCAGCACTGTGGATGGTGCTGCTGGTGATTCCTGGTGTTGGAGACTGAACGACTCGGTGTTTGGAGCAGAGTCGGTGTTTGGACCGTTAGTGACGCTGATGACGCAGGTGCGCAGCAGCTGGTGCGCAGGAGACTCGTTGAACGCTTTTAATTGGCCTTAGTGACGTCATTCATCCTCCGCAACATGAGATACCTGTCTGCGGTGCAGCGTCCTGTTAGACTGCCTTTCTGTATAATACTGTTGGTTTCTATAGCCGTGGCGTCATAATGATGGTATTCAGAGGTGGTTTGGTTCAGGTAGGACGTCACTGAAGGACCAGGTGTGAAATGCACGGCCCGCCACTGGTCAAACTAAATACAAAGTGAATCTCGCTTCTCTTCGTGCATTCAGTAGTAAAATTCAGGCGCAATAATTTGGTGTAAGAGTTTGAAATGCAGTTGATTACTGAATATATATTGAGGCAATTTAAAATTTTTAAAAAAATGTAATCTAACCTAAATGCTTTTGGATGACTTCTGAATCAAACATTGAAAATATTGCCATTGTAACTTAAGCTAGTCTGCAATATCTCTCACTGTTTGGGCCTGAAACTCAGATCTTTGTCCCATTTTAGGGATGTTTTTATCAATTATTGATGGTGTAATTGTCTGTGGTGTTTGTGACTTCACTCCTTCTTCAGTCGGAAAAAGATTTTATGTTTCATGTTGTCGGTCTGATGCCGTTGTGAATGCAGAAATGAACATTTTCAGTAAACGTAGCGCTGTCGTTGCTTTTATTTGCCCAGGTTTTTAAAAAAAAAAATCGACCTCTGAGATTTCTGCCTCCGCCCCAATACAATGGAGGTGAAAAGAATTCTGCTTGTGTTGCTTAAACCTTTTCAAGACATTTGTAAAAATTCATCGATGGTGTTTCTTTCATAAAACACTGTCCAAGTTAAGCTGGATATTAGACTTTTTCTTCTCTTTCTTTCTTCATTAAACTGAAATTATGATGGGAATAGAGCAAAGATGGTTGTTGTGATCAGCTGAATTACCGACTACTGTTTATAGATTTCGTTATCATTATAAAATCATAGTATGACCTGTATTGAGGTCTGAGGACGTTATATTTGTGACCAGTGGCCCTGCTGCTTTTCTGTCTAATCAAGGGCTGATTACACCTGGAACATCAGAGCCCTCATTAATCAAGGTTGCATCGAAATGATTGTTAGATGTCTCTAACAACCAACATTTACAGTGCTCAGGCTCGAGCAGGGTAACTACACCTGCAAGTAATCACCCTCGATAAGTATCACACTTTCTAAACCGCCATCCCTTCATTAACATAAAGATATGCACCCAGCTGATTAGAGACGGTGACAACCCTCCCTTCAAATGCTGCAGGAAATGTCACTGATGTGTCCCCTCTGCTGAACATGTCTCAGCCAGACAACTTGGCAACAAATGTGAGCTGCAGTAAATTCTGTTTGATTTGCACACTTGAAAAATGTAAAAAAAAAAAAATGTAATGCCAAAAATTGATGTGAAGACGTTTGCCAAAATGAGGAGAAATCATAGTAAACAAGTGGGACATTGCTGCAACGCAGAATGGCAGACAGCAACCAGCCAATGTGGAAAGGACGCTTTGAACCAGTGAGTTGCCTGCTGTAGTGATTACAGATTAACATTTGTTTTTCTCTCTGCCTCGGAATATAGCAAAAGCTACATTAATCAATAAGCCATCCGTCTGCGGCTCCTCCCTGAGGCAGCGCCGGGTGCAGAGGTCCAATAAACTAGGCCTTAAAAAATACATTCCTCTGCACAGTCACTTGTCGCTGTCAGTCAAACAGTCGGTGTGCTCTCTGAAAACACACTGCCTGCACAAGGAGAACTGTCCCAAATGGAGCCACTATGAAAGCATTATTACTGTCTTTATGACAACCAACATCAAAAATCAGTCATTTAGCTCCATGTGTTGGACCTTTAGTTTTAACTAACTGCACAAACGTGTTGCTGGATGAATAGCATGTATTACTGCAGCATCTTATACTTATATAAATATATATATATATTTATAGGATTCGTCACATCTTTCCTGCTGGTCTCTCTCTAACAGCGAGAGAAAGACTTCTCTCTCAAATGAGGACAAGAGACTCATCATCTAAATAACTGTTTGGCCATGACAGAGACTGTCATGGTTTCCCTATGCTATGATGAAATTTCAGATTTAGGCTGCAACCCTCCTCAGCGCCGATTTTATTTTTCTCTTTGGTCTTTTCTTTTTCAGATACTTGTTGCGCTGCCTCACAGTCGCGTCGCACTGTACAATGACAATACTGATTAAAACTACCATTAGTGGCAGAATGCATAATCCAAATGTGCAGTATGTCTCAGAAAAGCACTTTACAATTAGGAAAACATGGTTGTTGCAGTTAGATGATAATTAACGTCACGTTTAACCGACATCACAATCTTTCCCTAACTTTAACCAAATGCTGTGAGCACCAAAACACAACCACACGTTGTCAGTGAACATTTGAAACACCGGTTTACCACAGCAAGACCAACTCTTGTATTGTTACGTGTATGCAGTGTGACTACTTACAGGAGTTGGTGCTGTCGTCTTTGGTCCCGTCCAAACTTCCATCCTGGCCCATCTGGAGATAGAAGCCCTGCCTGCAGAACAACCTGGTCACTATGCCCTTCAGCTGTGGTTCTACACAAAACCAACACAGACAAAGACACACATATTCATTACAGAACATGCTATACATGAAATAGGAACAAGGAAATGAAAAATATTTGGTCAGCTTCCGCAGAGTGAGAAAGAAAAAAATGGATATCTGCAAATTCATCTCCAGAAATCAATTTATTCACAAATCCTGGGAGGCACATTTGAGATACGATACAGTTTGACATTAAAGAACAATGTGAGCGCATGCTGCATCCTGAGGGATTTCCTGTGGAGAGACTAGTCAAGCACATCCAATCCATTACAGGATTCTTGGGCTAATCCTCCCTTCGTGGTCATTGTTCCATTTGAATAACATTGATAAATTATTTCTGAACCTTTGACAGTCTAGAGCAGTTCCATAACGACGCTGGATCTGCCATATTCTGGTTGGTACTCATCTATTGGCTGATATATTGGTTTGTAGGGATCTTTCCTTTAATCAAAACTTACATGGAGTATGTGGATCTCCCTAGTTAAAGTAACTAATCTTTGTAGTTTAAAACAAATACTTATTACCGCCACAAATCATTAGATTTTACAGATCTGATATCGAAAACACAGGAAAGTCATTGCAGTTCCAATACTCCTTTTTGAGTATGTGCTCTTGACTGATCCATAATGCTCCAATTAAACATCATTCATCTTCGCCTCTGACTGTTTGGTTCTCGCATCCCACCATCAAATAGAAAATGACTGACAAACACTGGCTGAGTCACTGGATAAAGATGGAGAGTGAGACACCTGCATTAGGTGATATAACAGCAGCGCTTCTTCTGCGGGTACAGACACGCTTTTCTTTTTTTTTTTTGTTTCCATTCTATCATCATTATTCTCTGTAGAAAGGTAGCACGCTTTTTCCACACACACACATTAGGTGGTGACACTGATTATTTAATATGGCTCTTCGCACACATGTAGGAGCGACCACACCCATGCTCTCGCCGTAAAAAACACACATCGGGGCAGCAAAAGCAGGGTGGGAATCCCCTTTGAACGTGTGTGTGTGTGAGACGGAGAGTGAATGTGTAAAGGTATACCCTAATGCACAGAGACAGAAGAAAGCCAAGACTGACCCAGTTTATAGTGTGTGTGAGGGAGAGAGAGAGAGGCAGGGGT
Source organism: Pempheris klunzingeri (assembly GCF_042242105.1). Taxonomy (NCBI): domain Eukaryota; kingdom Metazoa; phylum Chordata; class Actinopteri; order Acropomatiformes; family Pempheridae; genus Pempheris; species Pempheris klunzingeri. The sequence continues at coordinate 3,225,591 of NC_092035.1, forward strand.
GCTTTCCATCTTTGTGAAGGATCCATCTTGTGCAGCAGGGGAGAAGGACAGGAGAGGAGCTGTGAAGCTCGCAACGAGCACTCAAACTGACAAAATTCCCAGCGTACTACTTAGCGTGGTGCAGTCAATGATAGAGCTCAGTTTGATTAGAATTAGAAAGACAGCGTTTAAAGTTGCTGGCAAGGATCTTGCACCTCTGTGTTATGTGCACATCCATGTATTTTTTGGGTTATTTTTCTGATACCAAAAGCTGGCATTGAATATCTAATCATCAGCATCTTTTAATAATTCTTAAATCACATATTTAGTGATTTAAATCATCACTTTGCTCATTCCAGATTGTGCTGTAGCTGCTTATGTTTTAACATTAACATTTGAGTTAACTGGCTTCTTTTGTTGTAAATAAATAACGGGCTTAAATTAATTCACTCCAGCAGTTGTTGTGATAATTTTTCCGCTTTCCGTTGTAAATTTAATATGTTTGAGGCTGAAGGGGCTGGTTGCAGTTTGAAGACAACAAGCTTAGGGTGTGATGAGCATTTTTCATTTCATTCTGACACATAAATATCGACATATATCGAAAATATTTGATAGTTGCAGCCCTGTGCACAAACCCTCCTCGCTGCAGCAGAATTTTTCCGCTCCTCTTTCCTCTAAATACAGTTCCGCACAGGCTTCATTTTCATACAATAAGTAAATATCGTTCCATCTGACAGCTGCGACATTTCTTGCTGCTTTCATGATTCAAAATAACAGTTTACCTGCCCAGCATGCGTGTGTCAGCACGGACAAACACGCTGCCCACTGCAGACGCACCGAAATCAGACACATTTCAATCTCGCTGTGCTTGTTTGTGTGACACAGGGCCACAGGAAGCTGCTGGAAATGGAATTTATTGTCTTAAATCTTTGTCTGTCATTTGTGTTCCATCGATAATATTTGAACATAGGAAACGATATATAAATTAGATATATTACAGCAGGTGATTTCAGCGGCAGTCTGACCATCAGAATACTTTCCCTGCTTGCTGTTGTGACTCAGTCGACAGTCACTTTCAAGGCCACCGATTTAGATCTTGAAAAGGGGTTTGTAGAAAAACACTTATATTTCTCAAAATAAGATATTGGAATAAAAGTTGGTGGTACTGATATGGAAACTTGATATGGAAACAATATTCAACCAAACTTCTGTCTGAGTGACTGACTGATTACACTTGTGAACTAATTCTAAATCAAAAGTTTTAGTCAGTAAAAATGATCATTTATCATTTATATTCTGAACAATCGGTGTTATAAATTAAGCTGGCTGTCGCTTGGCAGGTGATTGGATGAACCACCTGTCTATCACTGGTGAATTTCAACCAATCAGATCAATGAACCTAACATAGTTAAAACTTTTTAAAACACTGCGACTACGACATTTATCTTATTTGATATCATCTGTCGTCCTATAGATTTTTAATCACGTCGTCCGGCCTTATTATGACTGCATTTGCAGCCTCAGATGCTGTTATTGTTGGTGTTTGCATGGCTCCCCGCTGTAATGGACAAAAAATCAATAATTCTCCACGGGGGACTGTCCTGGTGAATCTACTCAGCATCAAGTCATCATCTATTTATGTGTCTATTCATCCATCTAACATCCAGTTATCCATTTACTCATATTCCAACCCGATGTGCCCAACTGTTGCCACAGTGACATCCTCACGGTCGTCAAGGTGATATTCCCAGTCTTCCCAGCATCCCCACAACCCTGTCTTGTTACTAGGGAAATTCCCATTCTCGCGTTGCCACGGCAACAGTCTCGTGATTCCAGACTGTTCCAGTGGAGGGGTATTCCCCCATCCAACACACACACACACACACACACACTCACACACACACACACGTACAGTACGCATACACACACAGCTATATTTTCACCATAATCTGATTCAGTCAGTCAGCCTGTCGAGCCGCCACGCTGATTTGACACGTCGCTGTCTGTTAATTCGTCCCAGTCTGAGTCTAAACCCAGTGTTTAACATGGTATAAACTATCAACATGGGTGTCTCATACAGCCGATGATCTCTCTCTCTCTTTTTTTTTTTTCTTTTCGCAAACCATCGCACCAAACAAAAGCACCCAAGTGAAGAATTCATGAGCAGCAGCTGAAAGCAACCATTTTATCCTCATTTACATCAAAACGATTAGTGATTAGAGGAACACTTAAAGTGCTGAAAGGGGACAATTTCTTGGTAAAATGCAGATACGGTTAAACCATTCACATCCGGCGAACGTCCTTCACCTTTAACACAGCAGAAATTATGCAATTTGTTTGATTATGCAACACCACTAACAAATAATGAAAGTCTTTAGCCTGAATGTGTCCCAGTGAGATATTATATTTGGATTTTAAACAAGTCTGCACCACATATCATTGCTTCTTTAATGCTGTATTGGCTTCAGGCTTTTCCAGCCTTCCAGGAATACTATGTCATCTATCGATTACCCATACCTGCTTATTATTATGCATTGATTACAGGCAAGGGAACACCCTGTACTGGGATGATATGTAGACAGAGGTGACAGAGCTAACGCTAATGCTTTCTCTTTACTGCTTTATCTTAATTTTAGTTTTAGGCTGTATTTTATTTAGTCAAACCTCCACTTGGGTGTGCCTGAAAAAGTGCAGCTAGCTCCTATCCACATGAGGAGCAGCAATCCGACCTGCACCACTAAACTCCTCATCTCAGCAGTCAATCCGTGTTTTGGCATATATCCATGATCTCATCCTCTCGGTCACTACACAGAATTCAATACCACGGCTGCACGATCAACCGATCGGCAAATCAGGAGCTTTGTGGTTCAGCTCCCTCTTCGGCCACAGCGCCTGACCAGTAGTCAGTCTCACAGGTATTTGACCCAGAGGCTTCTGGAGGTGCCAGAACAAATAGCATTTGAAGAAGAAGAAATATCAGGGTCTGTACCAGGACACTGTTTGGGGTCTTACAAGTCCGAATGGGCTGTGTGTATGCACGACTCATTAGCTAACATGACTCTTTAACTGGCTAACAAGGCATTTGAAAGCATCGTCTCCAGCTGTGAAATAGAACCTTTAAAGACTAAACAATTAATGACAAAAATCAGTGACATATTGATCAATAATGGAGGTAACCTTTTGTTGCATCCCTGCAGACACACTGTCCTCCCTTCAGCAGCATTTTCTCATGTTCCCTCTGTCCTACAAACACGACAGAGTCTACATTTTCATGCGATAGCTAGATATCATTCCATCTGACAGCTGTGATATTTCTTGCTGCTTTCATGATTCAAAATAACAGTTTACCTGCCCATCATGCGTGTGTCAGCACGGACCAGGAGTCGGCACACGCTGCCCACTGCAGACGCACCGAAATCAGACACATTTCAATCTCTCCGTGCTTGTTTGTGTGATGCAGGGCCACAGGAAGCTGCTGGAAATGGAATTTATTGTCTCTTTATCTTTTTTCTCGAATGTCTCCTGCGCTTCCCACTTCGTCTATGATGCATGCATTCATAAAAGATAACGTTAGATGTAATTTTGTACCTTAAATGTCTTTGAATTAGACCTGAAGGCACGTTGTTTGGCTCTGATATGGATATATTACAACAGGTGCAATTCATCGGTGAAATCAGAACACCTTTATTGCCACACTGTTTATTTTTTGATTGTATCTACCAAAAGCCAATAGTCCTGCCCATCATGTCACAATCAAATCCTCCATCGAAGTCAGACTGATGAAGTAGTTCAGCGGCTCTCAAATTAAACTGGTTTTTCTGTTTGCTGTTTAGTTAAATCCTCCCACACCAGCGCCGTGAATTCTCCACTCAGACGTCTAATTACTAATAATAACATATTGGGACTAGCTGTGGACAAGAGGGAGCCTGCATCATGTCAGAAGTGGACTGATATCATGTTTTCACATAAAAAGCCGATTTTGGCTCCGTGTCAGTCTCAGTCTGGCTGATAAAAGTATGCAAATTTAAGCTGTACTGAACCCCATCTTTGATCCAGTAATGAAGGCTGCAGATGAGTTGGAGTCCCGTCTGTCTGTCTCTCCTTCACAAAACCTCTGGAAGACAGTAGGGGATGTTGGCAAATCTCTCTCTCTCTGTCTGTCTGTCTCTCTCTCTATCGCACACACACACACACACACACAGAGCACAGAGAGTGTGGACATTGCCAAGCTTTCACCAGCAGCTCCCACAGCTGGGAACACAGAGGAAGGAGAGACCAAAGGAGGGAAAGAAAGGAGGATGTAGGGGAGAGAGGGAGGAAAAATGAAGCTGGAGGAAGGCAAGGGAAGTCACAAGAAGAGGGGGGAGAGGAGTGGAGAAGAGATGAGAGAAGAGGAGGCTAATGTCATCTGTTCTTTCCAAATAAGTACGAAGGGATGGAGGGATGAAAAGATGCAAGGTATAGGGAGGGGAGGGAAGGGTGGAGAACAGGAAGAGTGGTAGACTGGTGGAGCAGGAGGAGAAGAAGGGAAAGATGCTAATAGACGTGTGGAGGAAGAGGAGGAAAGGTGTAAGAGAAGAGAAAAATCTCAGGTAGGGAGGGAAGATTAGGATAGAGAGAAGAAATGGTGGCACAATGAAGAGAGGAAGAGGAGGAGAAGAAAGGAGGCAACAAAAAGGGAAAATGGAAGAGAGAGATGAAAAATGTAGAGGGACTGGAGGTGGTACATGACAACAAGAGGATGCAAAAGAGGAAGAGGAAGAGGAGAGAAGGGGAGAGTGGAAAGGGGGAAAGGAGGGGAGCAGAGGAGAGGAGGAGAGGAGTAAACAATGAAAGGAGATGAAAGGAGGCTTTTATCTTATATTCTTCCCAAAAAGGAAAGATGGGAACAAGACTTGAAAGAGCAATTAAAAGATCTAAGGTTGGTTGGATGGTACGAAAGTGGTGGTAGGACGAAGGACAAAAGGGAGGTGAGGGAGAGAGGAGAAGGAGGAGGAGAAACGGTGACCAAAAGGTAAATAAGGGAGGAATAAAAATGTAGGAGGAACTAAGGGTAATATAAGATAGAGAGTCTGTTGCTCCTACAGGAAGGAAGGGTGGAAGTGAAGGGAAGGAAAGAGGAGAGAAAATGGAGAGGTTGTTGAAGGGTGGAAGGACAAAAAGGGAGGAAAAATAGGTAATTTGTACAAAGTACGTAAGGGTGAGAGGTGGCAGCAAGGGGAGGAAAAAAGGAAGAGGAGGGAGGAAAAAAAGATGAGACGTGAGCAGCTAAGACGTGAGGGGAGGAGGTGACAAAAAGAGGAAGAGAAGGAAGAGGCGATGCCACAGTGCCCCCCCACCCCACGCTCACCACACCAAATTGGTGAAAACCCAATTCCCATCAACATGACGCCTCACACTCGCCCTCCCCTCTGTCCCACCCTCCCTCTCGTTTCCTGCCTCCTTCCCTCCCTTCCCTCCCTCCCTCCCCTCATACACCGTCACCTGCTGCTTTCCCACACAATCAATTGATTACAGCAGCACTTATCGCCTCTGCTATTGAATCAATCACAACATTCTCATTAATCTGCATTCACTTCCATATCTAATCACCTCTCTGTCCTGTGACTTCAAATCTGAATGGTGGAAATGCTCACATCTACTTTTTTTTTTTTTTTTTTTTTACCTTTTGTGTTTTGGCGTGTCAAGAGCTAAGTGTGATTTCAAAATAAGAGTGTTAGTTTGGTTCCTGTCATTCTGTTGATGCTGAGGCAAAGTCCTGATCACGGTGATGAGGCTTTTTGAATTATGAGCTGAGAATGAGAGAGCGAGGTAGAGACACAGACAGAGAGAGAGAGAGAGAGAGAGAGAGGCGAGACAGACTAATCTGTGGCTTCAATAATGGATGTACCTGGAAACTACTGAACCATAGGGTACTACAAGACATGACAGTGTGTGTGTGTGTGTGTGTGTGTGTGTGTGTGTGTGTGTGTGTCACCACAGAGGGGAGAGAGGGGGAAAAGAGAGAGGGGCGAGTCTGTCAGTCTGTGTTTATACATGATTGGGGGTGTATGAGCGCGCGCAAGTGTGCAGCCAGGGCGTGCATGTGCGCAATTGTGTGCGTAAAAAGTGCATATGCGTGCGTGCGCCTCTGCTTCTGTGTGTGTGTGTGTGTGTGTGTGTGTGTGTGTGTGTGTGTGTGTGTGTGTGTGTGGAGGAGCGCGCATATGCATATCAATAGAATTTTTTGCGCGTGTGAGTGTCTGTGTGCGTGCATGTGCGCATTTCTCCCCCCTCCTCCCCTCCCCGCACCTTGTCTCCGTAGCCTCCTCTTCTTCAAGCCGAATATCCGGACTTTGGAGAAGATGTCGACCAGGTTCCCGTTGCACAGCCCCTGCTTCTTACCGGGGCTCTTCCGCCGCCGGTGAGTGGTCGGTCGGTGGGCGTGCTGCTCTCTCGCCTGTCGCTTCTGCCGGATCAAACCGCTGGCGATGGCTGCTGCCATGTCTCCGCCGGTACAGCCGACACAAAAACAGCCCGGTGTCCGTCCGTGTCTCCAGTCTCTTCAGTTGTGTCCACCGGAGGGGACGGAGCGCAGACAAAAGCAGACACAAACCTCCAGTCCCCGCGTTACCGGCTATAACGGCCCCATGCTGCGGCCACAAAGTCCAAAATAAACCACTTCACCTTAGAGCATATCTCCTTTTGCCGTGATCCCCCAGGCCATTGATTTGAGACGCACCTGTCCGTCACGTTTCACCTGTCTGTCTGTCAGTCAGTCAGACAACAGCTGCTGTCACTGAACTGCGCCTCCGACCGATTTTACCGGAGCCCGTTTGTCACTTTGTGTTCCCATGGTCCCCCTGTGGGAGGCAGGACGCAGCCTCAGAGAGCCTCCGGAGCTCCGGTCTTCTCCTCGGTAAACGTCCGTTTGGATGCCGCTGACAGAAGCGCGAGGCGCGCGTGCAGCCGCGAGCCGCTCCAGCTGCGTGAAACTGGCGCGCGTTACTGCGAGCGTCACCGGAAACGGCACGGTTAGGCTTTTCAAAGTGAAAGCTTCGTGGGGGTTTGTGTTTCTCAAACGGGCTGCAGAGAAGAATTTTAAGCTTTTACATTGAGACATCTTTACCGTATTCTTCCTCAAAGCTTAAGGTTCTTTTATGTTTTTCACTTTGTGCCATCAAATAGTCGATTTTCATCTAAATCATTCAAAATATTATTATCTAGTTATTTAAGAAAAAGTGTTTCTTTTTTAATAAACACATTAAACCCGTTTCTTACAGGCCTACCTTTGTAAAGATTTAGATGAGCTAGCCTACATCATCTGTAGGATTTAAATGTACTGAAAGTATAATTAACAATTCTGTGGTAATGAGTCCCCCTTTTATAAAGCGGCTGTTTTCATTTACCATTGATCTTTACTGTTTTTACCTTTAAACATCTGCAGGAACGTATATTTACGTCTATATTTCAGAGCTTACAGAACCAATTGCATGCAATTTTTTTTAATTTATTTATTTATTTTATTTTGAAAGTGCTAACCGGATGTCGCTGTGATTACCGCTCTGGGTGGCTTGACGTTGGAGCGCTCTCTGGAAACCACACCGTCGCCGGAGCCACGCGCCGAGTGAGCGGTCACACACGCGCTCTCAAAAACAACCTGTCATCCTCATTATGGGGGGGTGAGGTGGTGTTCAGGGGGTGAGGGGGTGAGGGGATGTGGGGGGGCGTCACCGGTGACCGGGCGTCATCGGATGGAACCGGTAACAGGTGGAAACTTCCATTAATTTATTGATTTATTGATCAGAGTGTGGGTTAGAATAGAGTATTGTTATGACACCCTGTGGTTTAGATCATGTTTTAAAACACTCTGCTTTGATCTGGTTTCTCCTTCAATCATCTTTACATCCACTCATTCTGCTCCACTGAAGAATCCACAAATTTATGCATAAGCAGATGTTTTCATTCCAGAAGTTGGATGCCAGACGTCTCCTACTGAAAAGCCCACTGGAGGTTTCCACGCTCTCCCCACAGCCGATGAGCCACGTTAAACTCCCTGCACCTGCATCCGTCTGCCCAGTGAAGGTCAAACACACAGGTGACGTAAGCAGGACACATTTCTGAGAGGAAGGGGGGCTTTAAATTTAAGGGGTCAACATCTCTCCCTAATTTGATTTCAGGCCGACACAAGGAAAGAATGTAACTGCTATGTTTAGGGATGCAGACGATGAAACCTGCTCCGCTCATTACCTCATCCCACACATTCCAGCTGTCTGTATTCAGCTCATGGAGGGCTGTCTGAATGACTGGTTTAAAAATGCAAGAGGTGGGCTAGATTGACATGCTGATGAACTGCAGGGCTTCCTGCCTGGCATGTGCAGGCTGCCAGCTGTAAGCTTATACTACAGTACGCTCGCATTTGTTCCATGATGCAACAGTATGTGGTAGGTAGGCATACAGGTGGGTGGGTTAGCAGAAGGAGGACGTGATTAAGACTCACATTATAATGCAGAAAAGGTGAAATAAGAAATTAGGAAAGTTTAAGTTTAGTTTCTGCCTTCAAGAATCTTCCAGTCTTCCCAGCATGTAGGTCAGCCATGTCTCCGGAATAAAGAGCTGGGCTGGGACGCTGATACCTTACCAAACCTTTTCCGATCTGTCCGTCCCAGTTTAGCCATGATCGTATCATGGACACAATTAAAAAAATTCAGATATTCTGACTGAAATGTTAATAGCACGTCTCAGGGCTGCAAAACACTGGTGTGGAGCACAATATGTCCAGCACTTCCTGTAGGGATTCATCATGTGATATCCACTTTAGTGAAGAACTATCAAAATCTGATTATCATTTATCACTTTCAAACTCCCTCAGCAATGAATCATTTCAGCTTTGCATATCTCATTGTCTAATGGGCTGATTGTCTTTTAATATGCTGATGCAATCATTACCCCAAGCCGATAAAGTCTATCAATACCAGTATAGATGATACGCTTTATTATAAGAGAGTGTGGCTACAGTACAAGTAACTCCATCCCAACAGATTATGTCAAATAAACCCACTGCATTTAGTATGATTTTAGTTTAATTCTAAAATCATTCCAAATAAATGCAAGTCCCACTCAGTCTTGAATATTTTCATCCATGCTGTGTGGCTCCAAAAAGGAGCTGAGGGCAGCGGCTGAAGCAAATGCGATTAAAAAATAATCAGATGTCGCTTTGAGGCTTAATGGCGTCAGACGCAGGTCAGAACACTTGAACCAAAATATTTCTGCAGCCTCTGTGTGACTCGCACAAGTGGAGAAAGACCTCTGTGTGTGTGTGTGTGTGTGTGTGTGCGCTACTCATAGACACACACACTCTCAGATGCAGACTTCACACACACACACACACACACACTTCTCTCCAAGGTGTCACAGAAATATGATGCAGTTCCACCTTTACGCCCACTAGGTGGCGCCAGAGCGCGTCAAACAGCATCAGTCCAGTGATAACAGCATTAATAGTGGTGCTACATCAGTAACACAGTGGCAGCTCACTGTGTGTGCTACACAAGGATCAGCAGCAGACAGGATAGAGTGGGAAACCTGTGGTCATGTTAAATGCTATAAAAACTAAAGGGAGTTCTGAATGCAAGATAAAGGCTCATCAGATTTTGGTGTTGGAACTAAAAATATGCCATCTTTTTGTCCTATTATGGCCTATTTGGAGACTCATATAGATGCAGCAGCAGTCTGTCATCCTTGATTTCCATCTTTTGTCCCATTTCAGTGGGTAAACCCAGAGTCTTCGACTCGAAACAAGGCTTTCCTCCTTTTGCTCTTGATGTTGCTGACACACTGCTATTCAAATACAGAAAGAAAAAGTGATTCGCCCTTGCTTGTATCCCAGACAGCAGGAGAAAAGGGAACAAAAAGAAAGTGTGTGTGTGTGTGAGGAGGGGGGGGGTGTACGCTGTTTTATCCAGGTCAGTCCAAGTGAGAGTTATGAATAAATCAAAGCTACATTTACATTAAAATTCATCTCTTCTGCCGCTTTTTATAACATCGGAGGGAGACGGGACACAGCTCTTAAACTTCAAAAGAAAAAAAAAACTCCTTGCACTCTATCCTCCTGCCATCCACTTATTCCACCATCCATCCCCTGGAAAAAAAAAAAGAAAAGAAGAAGAACAAAGTCTGTCCATACCAAATCATTCTGCTTCTGTTTGCAAGAGACACACAAATCATGCAAATAGACAGAAATGTGCAATACTGCGTGTGAATACTAAAAGAAAATGCTTTTAATATCCAGTGTTCTCGCCCCAGGGTGCACACAGATGCACACTTGTATAATTTTCTGTTGTTCCAGAAGCTTTTCTGCATGTTTGTGTCTACACAGTTTTCTACAGGGGCGGCAGCTCCCTCTACAGGCGCTAACAGGAAACAGCACTTTCCACTCATCCACCTGCTCCCTCATAAATCCCTCTTTCATTTCCTCGGCTGCATTTTTACTCAGTTTGTCTATCATTCCTTCTCAGGTAAAACAATACCTGCCTATTATTTTACATGTATTAAACAGGTTGCATGTTAATGATTCAGTTTTAATAGAGATTTCAAGGTGGTGAGTTCCCTTATAATTACTAATAATGCTCATTTACGGGCCTCTGATTGCTTCCATGACACTATTGTTCCACGAGCCAGCTGCTGACAGGACAGATGTCTTTAGATCTCGTGCCTCCTGCTCGTCCATCCTCACAGTCTCAGTTTGTTAAGGGCGTATAGCGTGAGAGGTGAAGTCCTCTAAAATCATGAGACGAATGCACTGCAGATGGTGATCTTCTATTACTGACAGTGCAGTGCTCAAAATAGACAAGATGGGTGCCCTTGAAGCGGTGGGAGAACCAGAATTTTAAAAAAAAAGGAAAATGTTGCTGCAGAAAAGAGTTTAAATGGTCGCTGAGTATGGTTTATTTTTGGTGTCTATAGGCTCCCTGAGAGGTGTAGTGGTTTTCAATCTAAAGCATTTAAAGGACATATCAGGTATTTTTTAACCTATTTTTAAATGTTTATCCAGTAGATCGCCTCAGACAGGTTGCAATGTAACCCTTTAGGGCAACTGTGCTCACTGAAAGGGCTTCTTTTTGTTATTCTAAGCGTCTGATAACATTATGGAAAGGATCCCTACAGAGATACACCTGTAAGATCCTTTTAGTTTAACCAGAACCACTAGTTGTATTGCACTGTTCAAACACACAAGACTCCATAGACGAAAACAGCAATTTTAGCTCACAGAACACAGGAGTCGCAAGTCAACCGCTGCCTCGATTGGCTCAGGCCACTGAGAAGGTTATTCTAAAGATCTGATAACATGATAGAGAGGATCCCTCCAGAGATATAGTTTTTTGTTAAGGAGTAAGATCCTTTTGGTTTTACCCTTCTGCCTCTCTCTTCAGAGCCACCAAACTCCATTGACAAAACCAGCAATTTTACCTCACAGGACACAGAACTTTGTGTGACAAAAAAACTCACACAGTAACACAAGCTGCTGCATCAGGCAAACTACTGATTCAATTCCAAAACTTTTTGCACTTACTAGTCAGTTCAAACCTAAAGTATGTAAGAAAAATCAAGGTTATAAATAAAGTTACCCTTTAAAAAACAACCCAATTAATCAGCCAAACAATAGAATTAGCGTTGACATTTCAAGGCATTTGTTCTCAAGCACCGAGAAAGGAATGCTGCCTACGCTAAAAGAGGAGAAAAGAAGACTTCTTGTACAGTACCGGCACCAAAACTACCTTGAGAGAAGAACTGAACATGTTGGATGTGGGAGGATGACGATGACTGTTTGGTTCTGATCTTCATTTTCTGTGTGTTCATCAAGAAGCTCATAGATAGATGAGCCAGATGGGCACTGGATGGAGGCAGACGTGACTTTTATTTACCTAAAAGTTTTAACATTTGCTCATTATGTTTAATTTGTGTGGAACACTTGTAACTCGTGGCAGCAGCATGCTCACGCCCGTGGTTTTTGGAATGATATTCAATAATGCACACTGATGTTATCGGTTATCCACATGCTTTTGGTGATGTATACTTGTATTACTTGATCTGTTTTATACTTTTACAAGACCTAATAGCTCAGTGGATCGCTTTAAGGCTAAAACCTGGGCTCACAGACTGGATCTAAAGCTAATTAGTGAGTTTTACTGGCATTGGTGGGTGGATTTTCAAACTTTGGACAACTGTTTCCAGTCAGCTACATCCAAACGATTAAAGTGCATAAGCATTTATTTCCCAAAATGTTGAAATATTCTTTTAAATAGATTATTAACCTAGCGGGAATTAGGCTTCATTCATACTTTCCAAAAAAAGCAAGATGGTTCCGAGGGATCACTTGTCAGTCAAAAAGCATCTCTGTAGGTGGCGCTCTTTTCTTTGTTTGGTCTGAGGCCGCTCATACAGATTTGGTGTTTTTCTCCTGCTCTGAGCAAACAGCGAACAGAGAGACAACAGGTAAACCCGGCAGATATATAGAGATACAGTCAATCAAACAGCAGAGGAGAAAAGAGGGGATGATGGATGAGAGATGGAGCGATAGGAGGAGAAAGAGAGGCAGACACAGAGGCAACAGATGTGGGTGGGTGTTCCCCAGACAGGAGTGTGAGGATAGCCACTCTGAAGTGAGCAGGATGAGTCATAATTTACTCTCAGACACCCGCCCACACGCTCTCACAGGAGCACAGACACGGGGAAGTCCACTGTTACCTAGGTAACGAGTGATTAGTGACGCAGGTGGGTCTCCGAACGGAGGGAGAGAACACCTGCTGAATGCTGAGAGGATAACACACACACACACACACACACACACACACACATCTGGCATCAATTACATTCAGACTGCGTCTTTCTGCTCCGTCTATGTTTTTGTGTCTCACACACAATAAAAGGTATCAAACAAACAACAGACTGTCTCTCTCTCCTTTCCCTGTTTTCTTTCCTTTCCTCTCATCTTGTTCAATATCCTTTCCTTTTCTCCTCTCCTCATCCATCTCTGTAACATCCCCAACTCAGCGGGGAGGAGGAGTAGAAGGAATGGAAGGACTAAATTATTCATTCACACCCCTTCCTCTCCTCTCTCTTTTCTTCCATCTCTGTCTGTGAATCCCCCTCCCCTCTTTCTCTCTGTTCTACCTTTTTCCTCTCTCATCCCAAATCTCTCTCAGAGCCTCACAGACCAGTGAAAAACCCACAGGGATGTATTTACGAGGAGAGACGCCGTGAAACATGCAGTGTTTTTGTTTGCCGTCCAAAGCGGTTTGTCTCTGGGGATAGTTAAAGTGAGCTTCATTATCACAAGTGTAACTTTCTGACAGGGGAAAATGGGGTTAAATTGAGTATGATAGCAGGATGAGCAGCCCCTTGTAGCCTAGCAACTGCAGACAAAGTTATGTGCATCATTACAGAAGTAAAAAAGAGTTCATTTGATGTTTTTTACAGCCAATTATCTAATGTAGTGGTAGATATTGTATGTTTATTCATCACTGAATCTCAATGTTATTCATCAGGAAAAACCAGAGAATCAGACGAACGCCTTTTTCATTTGTGAGCACTTAGCACCTATTTAAAAATAAATAAATAAAAAAAGCAACAAGTGGCTTGTTGTCCCCTCTGAAACACTCGGGCCTGAACTCACACTGACCCTCACACACTGCAGGGTTTCTTCAGAGCCTTAACAGATGTTCTGGGCTAAAAACTGACTGCTCTGCTTTTGTAAAGCAGCCCAGGACAGCTCCTAAAGTGGCGGGGACATTTAGACATTTAATAACACAGTGCTGACGTGCATCATTCCCTCAACATTTGTCCAAATTGCCAATCAATTTTCCACTGCTATAATTTCCCAGTAGGGAATAATATTATAATATAATATATGGTTTTAATAACCAACATACTGTAATACACACAGTGACGCACTGACATTAAATTAAATATCTTAACCGTATTGGGGATATAACAGAAAAATAGCAGTGCATTAGAAATCTCCTGTGTGCTTGAAAAGCAAACCCCACAGCAGGAGTGGACTCGGATGTCAGTAATAGAGGGCTTCATGGATCATGCTCCTCTAAACACTTCACATATTACTATTGATCTCTCCTTTAAAAGCCCCCTTGGTTTTAGCTTCAGGGGCATTTTAAGGGGATATCCCAGGGAAGTGATGTTATAATATCTCTGGTGTTGTTTGTACTTTGAAGTGTGAAGCTATAACACTGAAAGTCAATTCGTGTTAGTCATGCCTTTATCCCAAGGGTGACCAACTGTAAAAGAATATGTCTGCTCTAACTTGACTTCATCCATTATGGCTGCCAGTTATTGGATTTGTACTCACTCAGACATATATTGAGTGTTTAAGGTCAACAAGTCCAAAAGAGACCACATTAAAAATATATAATATCATTAAATAAACCTGGATAATAATCTGAAAATGTGAGGATTCAGGACACAAACACATTATATTACATATGTCAGTGTGGTCTCAGACTTTTGGACAGCCATTCTTACAGCTATTATAATGAGGCATTTACTAATACTACTGAAATTGACTTTTCTTTTTCTTTCCCAGACACGTACGAGGTCGCAAGCAGCTGCCAGAGCAGGTGTCTGCAAGGAGGAGGCTCAAGTCATCAGTGGCAGTTTTCCCACACAAAAATGATAACAGTTGAAAATGGAAGACCTCTGCGTCAAAGCGGTTACATAATTGCTCCAGATCTTCCCCCCCAAAAAAAGTCTGAACTACAGAGGAAGACGGGAGGAGGGGAAGAAGAGGGAGAGGGTGGAAGTACGGGGATGGGGGAGAGACCGCAGAGCTTCGGGCGAGAGTGGAAATGGGATGGAGGGCTTGAAAATGTGTATTTAATGTAAAACTGTAGCTCTACTGCAGAGTAGGACATCTTATCTACCTAAGTTTGGGTCTATGTTTTTAGAAATATCAAGATTTGTGTTTACAATGACTTTCTACCTCACTTTTGCCACATTATATCTTTTAAGTTTTGAGTGTCTAATAAACTCCAAGCACAAGATGGATAAAACTGACTATTCAGTTGAATCGGTGCAGCATAAGAGTGCTACTTCATGCTTTCTCATCCTCTCTAAAGCTCTCTTTAAATAGATCGTGCAGTCAAACAGACTGCCGTGGTACAGTGGGCCAGCAAGGCCTTCTCTGCTGGCCTAAACTCAGAATCACTGACTTATGTTTTTAATATTTTCCCATTAATCTTTTTAGATTATTCCTAATAGTCTCTGCTCCTCATTTCATGTGTCACCCTGAGGCCTTCAGAATCTAAAGTGCAGGAGCCCCTAGCTTAAAATACTAACTGTTGCTTTAACCAATCAGATTTCGAGCTGGTGACCCCAGGGCCACCTAGCAGGTGTACGATGACGTCAGTGTTTTAACGTCCTCTGATTGGCTGGTCAGAGAGTTTAGCCAAAGCTAGCGATTCTTAGCTGTAGCGACCTGCACGAGCTAAAACTTTATCGTAATTGTAAGTTTTAATAGCAGTTTTCTTTAACACACAGTGGCTGACGGAGGAGAAGATGTTAATTTGGTCGCAGAACAACTTAAAATCCATTTTCAAGGCGGACTTTCCAAGAAAAGCTGGATGTTTTGAGGAAATGCCGCCAACCCCGAAGCTAGCGAGCCTGTCCCAGCCGGGAAAAGGGTTAGTCCGCCACTTTCAGGTCAGTAACTAGGAGCCTCGGCTTACAGGCTCCGAGCAGCACTGTGGATGGTGCTGCTGGTGATTCCTGGTGTTGGAGACTGAACGACTCGGTGTTTGGAGCAGAGTCGGTGTTTGGACCGTTAGTGACGCTGATGACGCAGGTGCGCAGCAGCTGGTGCGCAGGAGACTCGTTGAACGCTTTTAATTGGCCTTAGTGACGTCATTCATCCTCCGCAACATGAGATACCTGTCTGCGGTGCAGCGTCCTGTTAGACTGCCTTTCTGTATAATACTGATGGTTTCTATAGCCGTGGCGTCATAATGATGGTATTCAGAGGTGGTTTGGTTCAGGTAGGACGTCACTGAAGGACCAGGTGTGTAATGCACGGCCCGCCACTGCCTCTATGACACAGCAGCTTTCACCTGGATCCAGTCACTACTTGAGAGGGTTACATCACTGTATTGGTGACTATTGGTTCGATCTGTTTGCTAAAACACAAAGAACGTGCAGGTCACCATATAGATTGTTGTTTGAAAGTTTTCATTCTGCTCTTCCTCTTTGCACTGCAATACTTTCATTGATAATGCTGCAGATTTACACATCGGACTCTTCATCTGAGGGTCACTTTAATGTAAATGAATTAGGTTGGATAAGCGGAGCTCCTGTTGATGCTGCTGAGGTGTGTGTACACACACTAGTTGAGTGTAGAGCTGGAGAGGCACAGCGCTGTACATACAGTGGACGGTTGTCAGAGAATCTAATGCGTCTGTCAATACTGATTAATACTCTCCGGCTGTGGTTGAGCATGTGTGTGTAAATTACAATTTTCCGGATCAGAAAGCACTCACACTCACGGTTTCCCAACCGCTGCACTCTTCCAATCTCAGCTAAACCAAGCTCACCACTCCTCTGCTGATTGTGCTTTTCAGTGTACTGGCCCTTTAATGACAGTGGATTTTATTCTCATGCCTGAGTTGGTTTTAATCTGTTTGATTTTTGATATTATATTACATTTTAACTTTAAAATGTATGAAAAAACAGTGACAACATGTGAAGCACGTGCACCAAAGAAGGAGGCTAAAGCTGGCTGAATAAGGCACAGAGCTGTTCTGAATAACGGGAACAGAGAGCGTAGGTAGATAATGTGACAAGAGATAAAACTTTGTTAAGCATTCAAGACTCAACAAAGGAGAATGTTTTCGGTGCCACCCACAGCCGTGCACATGCTGGGCGATGACTTTTCTCGGCAGCAGTTCCAGTCAGCTGCTGTCTCAGTAAAACAATGCCTAATTTCAGCTACTTTGCTACGAAAAAAAAAAAAAAACTTGTTATACCTCACACCTCTCTGCAGAGAAAAGTTCACAATCAGTGGAGGCGGAGGACAACTGAGCAGGTGGTGGGTTTTTGGAAGTGTTTCTTTGCGTTGTAATCAGAACTCAAAAAAGGCTGACAAATTTAAAAAAAAATAATAATCTAGGCTGATACAGCAGATTCAGCGTTTTTAGTCTTTCTTTCTTTTACCTAAAGTTTGGATAGATAATGAAAAGACATCACAAGTGGGCAGGAAAAGGATAAAAATCCTTAAAATAACACATTTAAGCTGCTGAAGAGACCTCTTACTAATCAGTTTTCCCCACAGTGCTGCATTAAAGGAACCTTGAACCTTGTGTGCATGTAGCAACACAAGACTGCTTCTAATCCAAACTGTGGCCCAACACAGGTCTAAATACAGCACAGCCACCCTGGGCGGCTGGATTCTATAAGCATTTTAAGACCGGGTCCATTATCTAGGGCCTTAGAGAGAACAGGCTAATGGATTTGAGATAACAGCGTGTTAACATGCATTACAATTCACTTAAAATTTGACAAAAAGACATGAAATTGCTCCCAATCTTCTCATTTGACAAGAGCCAGTTTATCACAGAGCATTTAATTACCGGTGTTAAGCATTAAAACACAACGTGAAAAGCATTTTTACACATGATGAAACCTTTCAGATTCTCATTCTGCCCCGTCTAATTGCTCCAAGGCAGCATCAGTGAATTAGCCTATAATTTATAGGCTGGTGATATCCTATATTTTTCTTGTAAAAAAAAAAAAAACTATTAAAAGCCCATTACTGAGCCACGCTGTTGGTTTGAATCAATCAAACATAAATCCAACTGTATTTTTTACCTGAGGATGATGAGGACCAAGAAGATGGCTTTGTTAGGGAGGAAGCAACAGATGAGCACCTTTACTGACCACACACACACACACACACACACACACACACACACACACACACACCACTGACAGCTTTATAATACTGAGTCCTCCAGACAGATGCAGGAGAATGACGCCCGACTTATCAACTGCTACAAAAGGCCTGTCACTTTTCTGTGTGTGTCTGCATCTTGTCAGCATGTTATGTGTCTCATTAGTTAGAATTAGAAATTAGAATTAGAATTAAGGCCCAGGAATTATTAAATTGAGCATGTTGAGCAACATGTAGGATCATTTTTGCCTGTCCCAAACCTGTCAGTCATATCTGAGGTGTTTTTTGTGTGTTCAGAGAGTTATAGGTGGATCTGAAATTCAAAAAAGTCATTCTAAGCAAGCGAAGCTCTGTTTTCTTGTCTGTCAAACGAATTTTAATCACATTTTTAAGAATTAAAGAATAAAGAAATGGGTTAGTTTAAATTGTAAATACGTAGAGACAGATGTTTCCAGTGTGAAGAGCATCTTACCTGTTTCAGCTCTGCCTAAAGCAGCCTTTATTCTCCTCTCTGCTACCTCCAGTATAAACTCAAGGTCCATGGCTAACACACACACCTGTAAACACCAGTCTGAAAACTCACTTCTTAAATCGCCTGTACTCCCCAGACACACACACACACACACACACACACAGAGCGAGTGGGACAGATATGACCATTATGTCATGCAGAGCTGTCATCGAGCGAAAGGTTAACACAGACAAGACTGACAGTCAGCTCAAGTGTGTGTGAGGGAGAGGTTTCTCTGAGAACAGAGATAAAGAGCAGTTTACATTCTTTACTGTTAACTTTATGTTTTATTTGAAAGACCAACTTTCATGGTCTCTAATACTTGAAAATATATAAAAAAGCAGATGTTTGTATACTAATATCATTATTCAGTATCTCCAAGAAGCTCTAGATTATTCTTATTATACATGAGCAACATGACAGCTCTAAAAATGAGATCACATGAGTGTTTATCTGCCACCACTACAATTAATGAGATATTAAGGTGCGTTTCTTAATTACGGTTGAAAGCTCGGGAAAAAAGGATTATTCTGTCAAACAGAAACAGAATATCAGCGGCCTTGTGCGTTAATACTGTAGCGCTACAATATGAGTATACTGTATGTATATTTGGCAAATTAAATCTGTTATGCAGCGTGTCGGGGAGAGACTGACTTGTTGTCAAGTGTTTCTCCGCTTCTTATCGTTCAGTCTGTGAAAACACTTCTTAGCAGAGCCTTTGATGCCCTGCTGCTTTTTAAGTGCACTTGGAAAAATAAGCACTCGCTCTCTCTTGACAGAAACCTGGAGCGAGAGCTGTCCAAACACACACACACACATTCCCTCAGTCACCTTTCCCTTCCTTATTGCTTCATTTAGAAAATTATAGCGTTTTGCACACTATAATCAACAGCATGGTCTTCTCATGACTTTCTTTTTACTTTGTTGGACACCCTGCAGTAACTCCACCTACTTACCACGACTGTTTTCTAAGCAGAGATGGAACAAGTGTGGTGGAGGGCAGTTTCAGGGTCTGGTGCCTTAACGTTTGTAGCAGAAACGGGTAAAGAAATATTAGAGGGAGAATGAAATTTGGGGGCATTTTAGTGCACTTGCTCCAGAATTAGGATTTAGGATGCAGGCGTAATGTTTTAGAAACCAGCTTGTGTTGAATGGAGATGAACAGACCTGTGCAGTTACACACACACACACACACACACACACACACACACACTAGGTCACAGTATTGAAACATAGCCCCGCATCGAAATCAGTGGATCTTCTGCAACAAGTCTACTTTTCCCACATCATTTTTCTTTCCTCTCCTGTTCTGTTATATAAATGTAATCAATACTGGATTACCCCCCACGAGCCAGTCATCGATGTTGTGTTTACATCAGCAGCCACATTCATGCTTCTACAGTGGCTTATTCAAGAGCTTTTTGTGCTAAGCTTTGGTATTGTTGATTTAAAGCTGATCTAATCGATATTTTTATATAACATATTTGCAAACTGTTGCCTAGACATCCAGCAGACACAGAGCGGCACTGGCACTCCTTAAAATCAACCTGATAAATGGAAATCCAACATTCGCTCTCCTTTTAGCTCCATGTTTGGTCTCCACCAACTCCTGAGGAAAATATCTGTCTCTTTAGCAGCTAAACGCTCTCTAGCTTAGACTCTAACTGTCTTCTGCTGCTTTTTTTTCCCCCCTGCAAAGTTCAGTTCAGTTTAGAGTGTCTGATTATATAAACGACCTGTGGTACTGCACTGTATGCATTTGTGACGGGTGTCATTAGACCGCCGGCGAGTGTGTGTGTACATGTGTGAAGTATGACGTTCTGGAGTGTGAGTGCAGACAAAGTCATAATGTTTTTCTGCAGACTCAGTGTGTTTGGACAATGAGGCCATGAGCTAATGTACGTTTACACACACACACACAAAGGGAGCATATTAGAGTACTGCACCAAAACCCTCCCCGTGACCTCTGAAGACAGACATCACTATGATGTCTGTCACTATTTTGTCAACTCATCACCTTTGGACAATGTAGCAGCACGCAACTGAGCAACAGAGACAGAAAGAGACGCACACAAATTTAGTTTGTTGCAAGCTTGAGGAAAATGTGACGATATCCACCAGCAATGTACAGTTTGAAGGCAGATCTCAGCACAAATAGATTCTTAACAGGTTGGACAGTAAAACAAAAAATGTGTAGTGTATGCATGCGTGTGTGTGTGTGTGTGTGTGTGTGTGTGTGTGTGTGTGTGTGTGTGTGTGCCTTTCACTTACAGAGATAGATCCGAGTTGGCATGAACCCCACTGCTATACTCCAGTGTTCAAATAAAATATTAAGTATGATGCCTTAATGGCAACTCGCAAGAGAAGGCGAACAGGCGTGTGTGTGTGTGTGTGTGTGTGTGTGTGTGTGTGTGTGTGTGCGTGTGGGCGGCAGGCCTACGTGAAGCTCTAAAGGGTGAAACTCTCTATCTGTGTCACGCCACACGGGACACAAGACAGTGAGTAACGTTGTGCTTTATTCTTTTTAACAATGAATGATACTGATGCTGGTTCACCTGGACGAACCAGAGGGAGTCCCTTTTACAACAGCGGACCTCCATTCACACTGTTTCAGCTGTTTCCAGCAGGTAATGATCCACCTGACCGGGCAGCTGAACACAAATTTAAGATTTTTTACCTTTTGATTAACTTATTTTAAAAGTGACAAACTATTAATATTCATTTTTCGCAGTGTTTTTGCCAAAAAACAGACAAATTTTTAATCTGAACTATTATTTTTCATCTGAACACTCAGGACACACAGGATGTTTTTATCGCCAGCACTGCTAAAAAATATCTAAATGATTGCTGTTGCTTGTTCCATCCTACTCTTTGACATTGTGAAGTGTAATGCACGCTGCAGCATCTTGGGACCTGATGTGGCTCTGAACTGAAGTCTAGAAACTAAATAGAAATCCACGATACAGAGTAGTAAACATCAAGTTTGATGTATAATACAATTATCAAACAACTGCAACAGCAACTGTAGTAAGAAAGAAACAGAGAGTTCATCACACACATATATATTGGCATGTGCACACACACACACACACTGCTGAGGGAGGGGGTTCATACGTTTTCTTTAATTAAAAGAGGAAGTGAAAGCTAAATGGTGCTGGCTATAAATCTATGGGACTGGCTGCAGGATGCTGGTGGGAACTTACTTTTGTGTGGTTTGTGCAGTACATGCTGCCATTCCTCTTCTGTGCATTCCCACTGTGGGTGTGTGTCTGTGTGTGTGTGTGTGTGGGGGGGGTTCTTTCATTAGTGAATGACAACCAACATATACAAAAGCCAGGTCTCTAAACTCCAGAACTGAATGATTATCTGGATCCCTGTCTTCGTTTTTGATTACATCTGTCCATAAAATGCATAAAAAAAGGAATGAAACGTAACCAGTCGACCAAAATCCAATGTGATATCCTGAAGTTCCATATTTTACCGTCATAAACCTAAAAGGTATTAAAGTTGCAATAGCATGAAAGAGAAGAAGAAGTTATGAAGCAAACGTCTGGTCTTGTTAATTTGATTAACTTTAACCTTTCAAGGGAGTATTAGAAGTGTCAAACTAACTTTCTCTCTCTCAGGAGCTGTCTACCACATCTCCTGACGTGGATGGGGTTGTCTCAGTTATCCTCGTGAGGCATCGACGTACCGAAGCCAAAACCGCAGCTCAAAGTCTGTCCATTTAAAGACGTTCCACATCCAGAGAGGGAGTCTAAAAGTGCAGGGTAGGTGCTCGGCGTTGTTGATATCCCTCCGTGTTGTTTATGTATCACAGGAGCGCTCTCATAAATCCACCTAGTCTCGCTTCAAGCCAATTCACCAAATAAGCAAAGAGGAGCAGGCAGTGTTGTGTTGGCAGGCAGTGAAAAGAAGCTGTGAAAATGTTGCAGTTAATACAACTATTCAGTGTACTCGGCTCTGTGAAGCGAATTAGTCCTTTTACCTGTGCCAGCACGTCAATATTGGTTTTGTTTTGTTTGTTTTCACCTTTAATCTCCAAGATTAGCCGTTTATCTTCGGCGCTAAAGACCGTTTCGCTGAGCGAGCACGCGTGGAGGGTACGTGCCTTTTTCCTGTAAATGCTTGCTGATTAAGTTCAAATATATTTCCCAGGAAAGACCCAGCAGCCTTTCATAAACTGTGCATACTTTGAATTGTTGTTAAATCGGTCAGTGAGGGAGATATTTACAACTTCAACAGCAAGTCACATCTCTTGTGCCAACCCTTGTCTGTCACTTGCTACCGTCTCCTGCACATGTGGGTGCATTAATTGGGATCATCACACGCGTGGCTGAGGTGATGAGTGTGCCGCTGCAGACTGTACATCACGCTGCAGCGTTAATGCACATTTGATTTCTTATGCGTTTTTTACGCGTCAGCACCAAATTGAGGGACAGTGCTTTGTAATCAAACAAGTGGAGGAAAAAAACTGACTCTTCAGCAGTCAGGGACAAAGAGAAGACACAGCATTAACGTTTTTTTGACCTCATCACACCATCAGAATATCCGCTCAGTGTATTTCATTTTTCCTTTTTCTTTTCTTTCACTTTGGCTGTGGTCGCTCAGTTGTTGCAATCTATAGAGAGATGTAGTGAAGGACTGAGGGAAACGTTCAGGTGTCTATTTAATGAAAACGTTCCTCTCTCTAGATACAGTGTAAAGACGCTTGTTTTTACTTTGCTCCACTTTTTGTCTAATCTCACAAGTCACAACTTGTTTTCAAATGGGTCACTTTCTGCTGGACCTTTGGCTGTTCGAGGCGTGATGAAGAGCCCTTGAGCAACACCCAGCTTGCAGACTACTGATCTGCCTTTTTTGTGTCAGAAACTGCAAAAATAAAGTTTGTACAAGCGGCTGCAAATGTTTGTTTATAACTTCAAGTTGCACACGTGAGCTAGTTTTGAGGTTGGGGTAAATTACCATAGATTACTGTGTGTGACTTCATATTAAGTCTGCAACTATAGTGACAGGCTGATTTCCCTAGACTGAAAGTGTATAAAACCTTTCATATAATGACAAATACCTATCACAATTTAACAAATCCCAAACTGATGACGTTTCAAGCTTGTCAAGCAGTCAAGAAACCCAAAGTTTTCAAAGTGCAATGGCCCGCTATGCTTTGTAAATACACGTGAGGCTTCCTCTTCCGTTAAACCTCCCTGCTGTTGCCCTCTAAACACTGTGTTGAGGATACAGAGGCCAGCTCTCTGATGCAGTGTCAATATGTCAATAATGTCAACAATGTGCACATCCTCTTGCACTGCCAATGTCAGTCCCAGTCCTGCCCTCGCCCAGAGCGGAGGGAAAATCTGGTGGAAAAACCAAGCAAACGATTCAGTTTGGTCAGAGCTTTTAACAAATCTAACTCAGCCCTGCGCCCTCTGGAGAGCATGACTAAGAATCAGAAGACCTGCTGGCAAATCTCTTAATTATATCCCTGCACCCTGCAGATGAACACAGTCTGAGACATGAACCAGACAGGTGTCTGCATGTGCACAAATCCAACTTCAGAAGGTGCTGCCTGCGAATGCACCAAGCACGATGGAGGACGTAGCTTCATCGACAGCTCGCCTGAAGGAAAAAGTTGCAGTGAGCATTGGGTGACCCCCTTAAAGTCGGCTCGCCGTGAAGCTCCCGGATCACAGCAATCACATTCAGGAGACGTTTGTGTTCACACAGTCTGACGGAAATGTCTGCAGCCATGAGGGAGGCAAGCAGACCTTTCCTTGCTATTCTCCAGCATGCACTGTACATCCACAGTGGAAGTCTAAATAAGGCCATGTGCTGTTTAATCATGCAGGTTACTGGAGCCTGAACAGGTCTGCTGCTGCATTAGACTTGATTTTCTGCAGCATCTCTGCCACAGCACGCAGGCACCGCCACTGTAGTCAGTTTCTGTGCTAATAAGTTATCACCCCCCCTCCTGATTCCCTCCCTCTGCCCACCCCCATCATACCCCTCTCCCCTCCCTCCCTCCCTCCCCCTGTAGTGCACTCACTTGCTGCACAACTGCGATTGCAGAGAAACACCAGCAAGCAGCCGAACAGTGCAGTCTCGGGAGGGAATACACGCACAAACACGCAATAAAGTCTTTTCTCTGTGACACCCACACACGCACGTTCACACACACACACACACACACACATACACAAACACACACACCAAACTCACCAGTTGGGTTCTTGTTTTTCTTGAGGCTCTTGCCACAAAGACACTGCAGCATATGCGATCCTTTGCTGAAAATGTTGTTCCAAATAAACCGCATGGATTTGGCCGAGACGGGGGAGGAGGAGGAAGAGGAGGAGGTGGGGGACGAGAGGCGCTCCGGATGCGGCAGCCTAAAATTCACCCACCGCATGGGGGCTGATCCGCCCCCCTGTTTGCATGCCAGCAGAGCCGGCCAGCTGTTGGGCTCAGTTCGGCGGTGCTTTGGCCCCCCAATCTGCACCATAGACAAGAATAAGAGCAGGAAGCCCGGCTCGTCGCCCGGTTTCTCGCCCGGTTCCTCCACGAGCCCAGAAATCAGCAGCCGCACGTATTCCGCGTCGTCGTCGTCCCCGTGCGGCAGGAATAGAGCAACCGCTGCGGCGCTTTTCTCCGCGGTCTCCACTTCCGGCTGCCCCAGCGGCCGGTGGTCCTCAGCGGCGGAGGATCGGTCGCTGCTGCTGCCGCCCGGCCGCCGCGGCGTGAAAAGCCCCCGAGCGCTCCTCTTCAAATGGCGTCGTCTGCCGCGCGGCGCGGGGAGAGGAGCGGCAGCGGCGGACAGGCATGCGGCGGCGCTAGCGTGAAGTCGGCGGTACGCGGCAGCTGTCGGCTTCTGCACAAAAAACCATTGCATATTAGTGGGGATCGCAGGGGTCGGTGCGTCCGTCCGTCCGGGAGGGGAGGAGGAGGGGAGGGGTGCGGATACCGGGTGTCCGTCAGAAAGTCGGTGGCATCCCTGTATCCGTTCAGCAGACAAGTACTGCAGCGGGGGGCTCCTTTCCAAACACACACACACACACTCACACACTCACACGCGCGCTAGATGCAGAACGGTTCTCCAGCAGCAGCGCTGGTCCTCTGGTCTCTGGGCAGTGAGCGCATGCAGCGCTGGACCGGCAGGTGAATCACTGCAGGGAATCTCTGCACTATCCAACTCTGTGTTTTTCTCTTTCAAAAGTCCTGATGAATATTTCATCCGCGTTTCGGCCTCCACTTCTCAATAATCCATAAGCTCCAATGCGCCAAGATACTGCTGTCTGTCTGTCTGTCTGTCTGTCTGTCTGCCTGTCTCCTCTTCCTCTCCTCTCTCCACCTCCTCTTCCTCACCTTGCTGTGGGAGAACCTGCAGCCGGACCGTGGCTCCGCCGCCTCCGCCACTTCCACAAACTGGACCAGAGAAGAAGAAGAAGAGGAGCGGCTCCGGCTCGTGGTCCTCTCGCGCTCCTCCGGTGCTTCAGCGTCTTTCTTCAGCTGCGCGCGAGACGACCGACGGCCGGTGGGGCGCGAGGAGGTGCACTGACTGACTATCTATACCCCGAGCAGCTGCAAAGTGGGGGCGATTCGACAAAAGCGCCTGTTCCGGTTGGGCCCTTCAAAATAAAAGACCCAAACATCCACACTTTTAAATGAGCACACTTTTATGGAATGGAAGTATACTGCCTCACCCTTTCCCCAGAAAAGTATGTGCTTTTTATTTTCTTACATTTTTACTTAACTTATTACAAGTACATTCTGATAATTTTGCATTCTTATATTTTGGCAATGGCAGAAGAAATACTAGGGAACAAAATCAAATTAAAAATGTTCATCATAGAATTGTGTCCTGTAGCCTGTGTACCTAAACTAGTGAGGCACTTTCTGCACCCCTGTCTTTATTAGTAATATTTAGTACATTTATTAGTAATGCATGACAATTGGATGGAAACATCATGACCGTGTTGTCCGGACCTGCAAAGCAATCTACACTTTTGTTTAAGACCGCCTTAACTCCTCTTCTCTGGTTTACCCCCTCGACTTTTATTGTGAAGGAGAGCGTTACCTCCGGTTAGTCCGTGCAGCTTGACGCTGCCCTGCCGAGAGAAGCCGCTCACAGCTACGTAGACACGTGGATCCCACACCGTCTGTATCTGGACTGACTGGACATGAACCGTAACCGGCAACATTTGGGGAGGGGTGGGGGGGCAGCGGCGAGATGTCGTCACTCATTTGGGTGCGAGACCACCAGACACCTTAGAATCTCCATTCTGCTGAGCTCCGAGCGCGTCATTGTATCAGACGCGCGTCGCTCCGGACTCCGTCCAAAAACGCGGCAGTTTATTGCCGCCTCTTCTGTCGACTCTTGTGCGCACCTGTTGCACGACTCCTTTGTAAATCTGGCTTCTTCTAGTCAGTTCGGCTTGTGTTATATGGTCTGCGAAGGCTGTTTTCTTAACATTTTCCTCTGGTTCAAACAATTTATTAAATTAGTAGGGTTGAAATATGGCGCTTGGTGTATTTAATGTACACTAAAAGCAATACAGAAACCATTAAAGACAGTCTTGTACTCGGAGCTGAAAATGCTGCAGTGGTTTCAGGAGCGCAGGCTGGAGCTGTCCGAGGTGCTGAATCCACATCAGCTGCTCAAACACAAACACACACACACACACATGCGGGAAACCTTATCACTGGGCAACTTAATTATCCTATTGACAGGCACATGAGGTCTCCAGACTGTAGTAACTGCCACAGAGACGTTTTAATCTGATTAAACAAACAAAACCACAAGGAAGAGCAATACACTGACTTCATTACTTTGCAGGTATAAATCAGTCACATAGTACCTTTCCTATGTCTATAATTTACCAAGAGAAATAATTAAAAATGTCAGTGAATGATAGAAAACGTTAGGGAAGAGGCAGTAAAATCTGTCTAGCACACACCATCAAGTACCCTCAGAGCGTTTTGGCATCTTGAAAGGCTTTTAAAGCACACCATCCATTCTCTAGATAGGTTTGTGGTTCATTTGCCTGTGAATCAGCCAATTTAATTTAAAAAAAAAAAAAAACTAAACCTAAAAAAGCAGTTTAACTGAGGAAAGGCAATGACTTTTATGTATAAAGTGCCTTTGATGTTTGCAGTGTAATAAAATCCCCTCTGAGAGCTGACAGAAATGCAGGTGCGGACCTGGGAAACATATGAAGAAACCATTCACTCAACAAGAAGAGAAATGTATATTTTTCAGGAGAAATAGTGGCATCAAGTTATTTTTCTTCCAGAGACAAAGTCAGAGTTTGTACTGTACCGTAGATGGTTTTTTTTCTATGACTCTAGCCGTAGCTGTCCCCTGCTGTCATGCAGCAGGGGACCTGTTTTTGAAGAACTAAGCAGAATTTGATCCCTCTTCCAGCGTCCCATCATAACCCCCTTACAGTGTCCTAGTGCATCAACTGTAATGGTCACACAAAAGTCACCTAAAGCATAAGAAACAAGAGTAAAATATGGGATACAAAGATTTTCAGCATTACTTTACAGCACAAAATAATGTCAGGCTTTTTGGAGTGTGGTGCAATAATAAAAAACAAACACAACAAACCACCAGGCAAGTCACAGAATACATAAAAACATTACAAGAGTGGGAGGCTTGATAAGCCATTACAGGCTCTATTCAAGAAGGGTTTAAGGGAAAAGTTATGATAAACAACGAATATACAACCAGCGTGAAATATAAGCCACCCACTGTACCCTCCATGGCCTCATTTGTTCACAATGATCATATCAAGCTGTCACAGCTCCTCTGACGATGCTGTTTGGATGTTTAAAACAGCTGCAAACGGCACATTTGATCCCTCACCTGGCACTAAAACAGCCAAATATGACTGCGAGACATCACACGACCGAATGAGAGGAATTCTGCAGTGGCACAAATTACCAATTACAGACAAACACTGAACTTCCTGGAACAAACATCCCTCTCAGCTGCATTGCAGTATCGGCAAATGAGGCCAGGATAATGGTCCTCACAAACAGCCCAGTCTCCTGCTCATCCAGTATATTGTGACATTTGGATCACAACAAGGACCACACACACACACACACACATGCATAGACACACACACACATTACTGCAGGATGACTGACGCCTGGCAGATTTTTTTAACACCCCGTTCACGACTTGCATTGTTTTGCGGAGCTCAAGGCTGCAGCATGGAACTGCTGTCATCGAGGGGCAAAACATCATCTGCGCGCACACAGAGCTTCTCCGGCTCTGCAAGCACGCGGCCACAGCTTTGCACGTGTGTGTGCAGCATGCGTGTCACACCACAGCACGTGGTGGAAGCAGCAAAGGAGGAAAAATGAAGGGAGTGAGAAGACAAGAGGAAAACAAGGAGCGGGCTAAAGACTGATATCAGAGAGACACCTGCAGCCAGTGGGAACCATAAAAGACAACATATCTCATAAAAGACTTTTAATTAAAACACTCGCAGGTAATTGACACCAGAAAGGCTGCAAAGCTTCTCAGCTTGCTATAAATGTCTGCTCAATTTTATCTGATTGCAGAGAAAACACTGCTGTGGGCCTCCATTTTTCTTTTGTTTTGTAGAATAAATATAACTTGTCGCTTTCTCTTCTTCCTCCATAGGAGGCCAAAAGCAAAGAAATAACCTAAGTTACATTGTGTACATCATTTAACGTTGTGAAATGGTCACAGTTTGGTTAAGTTTAGACACCAAGACTGGAGGAGAAGAGTATGGTTTGGGTTGAAATAAGTACATTAGATACAGAAGAGATGTAAGTGTCCTCTCTACTGTTCCATCAAACGGGACAGAAACACCAAAAGAACAATCGTGTTAAAAGGATAGTCTACAATTTTAGGCAGCATCTTTTAGTGCTTGCAGTGCTTTTCTATCTGCAGGAATGGAAATACGACGACAATATTTCACTCAAGTGAAGGTAAAATTCACTTAAATGTACTCAGATAAAGGTAAAAAAGTAACAGTGTCAATGTGAATACATTACACTGGCTATATGATGATTAGAATTTGATATGATAGAACTATTAAATGAAAGAAAACCTCTAAAATACAAAAAAGTACCACACGACAGAGCTCTTGTGTCTTTCTATGCAGACAGCCTGTGCATACGACTGTCATCTATTATTATATAGTATGCAACCCCAGGTAGCTTCACTGGAATTAACCAGAACAGAGGACAAAACTCAAACAATCAAACAAAAATGACCAAGAATAAATAAATAAATAAAAAAGGGGCTGTGGACCAAGCGCAGCAAACGTCATTAGGCTAATTGACTTAAACAACGTCTCGCTTTAACAGCAGTATGACGCATCACCATGGCAACCAAAGCAGGAGTGGATGGAGAACGTAGCGCTTAAGGAAAGAGCGGCTGACCGCAGCCACCAAACACACACATTAAAGCAGCTCCAGCGGTTTGTGAGTCCTCCCAACTTCTCTGGTCCCACTCAGCATGACAATACGCAAATATACCCAATATACCTTCCACCCTAAGTAATCTGGTATGAAATATAGAAATATACATGTGAGACAGAGTTTATCTAGTTGTGCTGAGTAGAGTACAGCAGTATCTATAAAGTGTTTAGAACTGTCTTTGGTTTGAGTCACTGTAGAATTCATAGCTCCTTCCAGAAACTGTCCACCAGGAGACCGACAGCACTTACTTCTGAGCAGCAGATTTGTAAACCGGATGGCTTTAGGAGCACATAGTGGACACCAGGCTATTGTGAAGTGGGTTAGCACTAAGTGTGTTGATGTATTGATCTGTTGGCTGCAGCTCCAACAGTAAAAGCACAACATGGCCCGCATCCAGGGAATATCACATAACTGCCCTCTAAGCAGACTTGCAACACAAGCGGCGAATCCAAAAGCGGAACCCAAATTGGGAATGATTATCCGGATTTGCAGGGCGTCATATTTAATCTCATCCCTTGTGATATAAAAGATGCTTTTACAAATGCCAGAAATATAAATAAAAAAAAGTGCTTTGGATGCATAAACCAAGACAAACTGTGCTAAATGAAATCCTTCCCCTCGGTCCACTTCAGAATTTAAACTAGAAAGCTTTGACTCAGCATGTTCACCTCATTTGCACCAGAGAAGTGACTAATGATGGTCCAGAGAATCTGATCATCTAAATCAATTACTGTCCAATGGTAACAAACCGACATATCATTCGTATAGTGAATCGTGACAGCTGGACTGACTCCCTGAAGCATAAACCCTAGTTTTCTGGCACTGTATCACTCTGAGAGCATCCTTTATGATGCAGCACATCAAGGCTGATGTGCCCAGATGTGGTGATTCTCCACCTGCTGGTTACCAAGGGAAACAACAAGTAGATGAGGAGGACTTTTTTCATTTTGAGGCAATAAGATGTGTTTGACTGATATGGACAACAAGAAGGTGTGAGGAACTATGATTCCAATCTATGAAGCCATGGTCAGGTCTGCATTTGACAGGTGACATGATATCTGAATCAGATGCACCCTTAGTGTTAAAGAAATTTGGTGCAAATAGAATATTTGTATGGGTTTTGAGAAGGTTTTTAACTATGGTTGAAAGTTGACAAGGCGATTTTAGATGTAATGTAAAAATAAGTCTTTCCTAAAGTTAGAATTTCAGTCCAACCACGTTTGGAGCAGCTGTTTGACACATGACCGGAAGGGGGCAGGAACACGCCCATGCATCGTCTACTCTGCCGGAAATAGAGCAGACGAAGAAGAAGAATTAGCAACACTCAGTGCAGTTTTAGCAGGCATCTCCACTGTTGACAGCACCGGGCAAACTAATCCAGTCGGGTAACTCTATACCATTAGTTTACATGTTGTAGATGAGGGAGTATTTCTGATAGAGATATTATAATGAAATGTCGGTGTCTGTCTGTCTTTTCTCAGTTGTCTCGTTGTCATGGAGCGATGCTTTAGGTAGGAAGAAGACCAATAGGAAGCGCTCAAGTTAACTAAGCACCTAGCTTCTCCTGTTTACCAGTTAGCTTGTTATTGTGCCTTACTGAAGGGTTGAAATGAAAAGATTTTTTTGCTGCAGCCCTGTGAGGGAGCATTTCAGAGAAAAAACGCAGTTTTAGCTCGCTGGCAATGTTCTATGGTGTTTTTTAGCTAGCTCTGATCGCGAACTCCACTTAAAATTTGACCAATTTAAGGCTTTCCGGCTATAGGATATATCTGATATTGTAAATAATAATATATGACTCAATGGCTTTTCTTAATCTTTAGTATGCCTAAAATTCGGCAATCATTTAATCTTTATTCCATCAAAACTGTGAATATGATATCCATCACTTCCAGAAGGTGCAGTACTATGCAATGTGGTTGGCCATAGGGACTTATGTGACCTGATATTACTTGAAGTGTGATGTGAAGCTGGCATACATCCCGAATTAAAGGGCGGATGTGGTTAAGCAAAGTAATGAGTCATAGCCGCCGAACAAGTTATCCGACATTTGCCTATAAGCATGGATAAATTGCAGTGACACTTTGTATTGAATTTCAAATATATGATGCATCAAGCCTTGCAGTAATATCTACCTTGTGCTGTTTTGACTGCATGCTGTGCTTCATATCCATGAGCTGGTTGAGACTTCAGAGATCCTTCATCTTTGTGAAAGTTGAAAAAAGTTATTTTCTTCAACCAAGAATTAAATTCTCGCATATGGATAAAGAACCACTGAATTATCTTTTGCTTTTCGTTCTGATTGCATCTGTGTGTGCATGTTTATATCTGTGTTCAGTTGGTTCATGTTACGGAAATTTGACTTTTTAAAAACTAAACGGATCATTGTTCATGTCTCATCTTGTTGTTTTGAAGTGTCAGCAGGGATGATTCTGCTTCTTGCTCGCCACCTCCTCCAGCATCACCTCCTCCTCACGCCCTCCCTTCTCCTCGTCACCTCCCTCCTATTCCACCCTCCTCTCCCCCGTCAGCCCTGACTTCTCCTCCGCAACAAGGGAGGCTCAGATCTGGAGCCATGGTGGACGTCAGCAAGTGGCCCCTGTTCTCTCTGCTGAGCACCGAGGAACTAGCCACAGTTCGGCAGGCCTGTGTCTTTGGGACCTCTGCTAATGAGGCCATCTACATCACACATGGCAATGAGGTGAGGAGTGTGTGTGAGACACTTGTATACATGCATCCTCTTTTGAAAGTTCATAGAAGCTATAGAACACTGCAAGAAGCATTGTTTTCTTTCTACTTTTGACTGGAATATCAGCATGCCACCACCAGCAGACAGCATCACATAAGCCGAAATGTTCCACAAGCCTGTTGTTATACTCTATTGTTGTACCTACGCATTTCTATTTAGAGCACTACTTCCTGTTCTCTCATGTGTGTTTGATTACTTCCCAGGTATTTGTGTTTGGGTTGAACAGCAGTAGCTGCCTTGGCACTGGAGACAGCCTGAGCACCATTGTGCCAAAGAAGCTGGACTTCTTACGAGGGAAGAAGGTGGTCGGCCTGAGCTATGGCAGCGGGCCCCACGTCTTATTGGCTACTGATGGTAGGTTATCACTTATGCTAGCCATATAAATCATTTAGTCTGCAAACCATCCAGCCATACCACGTGTCTCTTCTCCTCTCACGTTTAATCCTGTCAAGTATAAGTGCTCCTATCTATTTTATAACAAATCTTGTGATATTTAGTGTGAGTAAGATGTTCTATCAGTGGTAAATAGACCTTTTGAGCTTTGATTATTTTGTTTGATTGCCATGGACTCTTTGCCTCATCTTGATCCTGTGCAATCTTTGATTTAATGCAGACGGACAGCTGTTCGCGTGGGGGCACAATGGCTACAGTCAGCTGGGGAACGGGACTACCAACCAGGGACTGTCCCCGCTGCTGCTCACCGCTAACCTGCAGAACAAGAAAGTGAGCGAAGTGGCGTGCGGCTCACATCACTCCATGGCCCTCACTCACGACGGAGAGGTACCCGTTAATGTCATTACTCTGCAGTTTGATCACCATTTACTGAGTACACTCAACCTACTACTTGTATTTTTAGAAGGATTAATATCCAGCTTCATGTGGCAGTGCTAATAGGTAAAATATATAGAACGATAAAGTTGATGGGCATTAATTGATAAATAATACCACTAGTTGAGATAAATCATCCCAGTGTGAGTCAATCAATCAATCATTCTAAGGAAGGCATGAGTCTTGATGCGACACGTCATTGCCCGCAGCGAAAAACACATGACTTTGACATTATGCTCATCATGAAGCGGGAGCAGCATTTCTAAATGTTTTAATATGTTTGTATTTCATGTTTAGCTGCAGGCGGGTCTCTGAAACCCTTGAGGTAGCCGCCTCCTGCTCCGCCAGTGTCAGATTAAGCACCTTATTTATAACCTAAACGCATTAAAGCTAATTAGGCAGTGTGTGTGTGTGTGTGTGTGTGTGTGTGTGTGTGTGTGGCCTGCACGAAAGGCTGTTACTGTGTGAAATGTTTTTAACTGTACGGCAGAACATTTCACAGTGTTGTGCCAACATTGCATCGTCTGTCTGGATTGTGATGTACAAACCTGGTGTAATAATTTCAAAACTGAGAGATTTGGCTTTCCTCACGATAGAACTTTCCCATCAGATGTGTTGAATCGCTGCTCCTGACCTGCCCCCTTTGCCCCTCCAGGTCTTTGCATGGGGTTATAATAACTGCGGCCAGATTGGCTCAGGCTCCACAGCCAACCAGCCGTACCCCAGGAGAGTCACGGGCTGCCTGCAGGGCAAGACTGCGGTCGGCATCACATGTGGACAGACCTCCTCCATGGCTTTGATCGACAATGGAGAGGTACAGATGGTGTTACATGAACTCTTGATAGGAATCTGAACTTCACATAGTAAAGTTTTGTGTTCATCTAGGTTTATGGCTGGGGCTACAACGGCAATGGACAGCTGGGTATTGGTAACAATGGAAACCAGCTGACGCCTTGCCGCCTCGCTGCACTGCAAGGAATGTGCATTCAACAGGTGACCTAATGTGACACTGTGAACGCCACGGTTGATGTAAATGACGGCTGTTATGCACTCGTCTGTATGCATGACGCACTCATAACTTAAGCGTTACCTGTTCTCCAGATTGTATCGGGTTACGGCCACTGCCTGGCACTAACAGATGAAGGGCTGCTGTATGCCTGGGGGGCAAACACCTACGGTCAACTGGGAACTGGAAACAAGAGCAACCACCTCAGCCCTGTTCAAATCATGGCTGACAAAGAGAGGTACGGAGAGGATGGAAGGAGGGGGGAGGGTGACTTTAGACAGGCAAGCTTCTCCCCATCCTGTTAAGACTGCAACTTCCTGTTTCCTGTCCTCATTTCCTCCCTCTGTACCTCAACTTCCACTCCTGGGCTTGAGTAGACGTCAGCCGGCAACTCGTCCTTGACACACAAAAACAATGACTATAGACACCGTTCACTTCCGTGTGCTGACATTCCTTTGCACACGTTTTTCTTGCTCTGGCTAGTCTATACATAGTTAAAGATTTTTTTAAAAATGTGCATTTGTTAACACATCTTTCATTTAACAGGACTGTAGAGATCGCAGCATGCCATTCAACTCATACTTCAGCAGCCAAGACCCAGAGCGGGCAGGTACATCATACAAGTGCATTAATTTAGTCTACAGTGGTTCCGTGTGTGTTCTGTTCATATCTGAGTGTGTTTGTATGTTTAGAGCCGGTGCCCTCTGACTCCCTCTGACAATCCTCTCCCTCTAGGTGTATATGTGGGGTCAGTGTCGGGGCCAGTCCATCGTCACACCACACCTCACACACTTCGCCAACACAGACGACGTGTTCGCCTGCTTCGCCACCCCCTCCGTCATGTGGAGGCTCATGTCTATGGGTGAGTGAGAGAGAGAGAAAGAGAGAGAGAGAGGGTGCTGAAACCTGAAGGATGATGGGTGATTATTGTGCTCGGCTTTATTCTAGAGCACGATGACTTCCTGACTGTTGCTGAGGCTCTGAGGAAAGAGTTCGACAGTCCAGAAACCGCTGACCTGAAATTTAGCGTTGACGGCAAATGCATTCACGTTCACAAAGCTTTACTGAAGATCAGGTGTGTGC
This sequence comes from Pempheris klunzingeri, assembly GCF_042242105.1. Classification (NCBI taxonomy): domain Eukaryota; kingdom Metazoa; phylum Chordata; class Actinopteri; order Acropomatiformes; family Pempheridae; genus Pempheris; species Pempheris klunzingeri. The sequence continues at coordinate 3,261,130 of NC_092035.1, forward strand.
CGATAAGTCACAGATAGAACTGAGATGATTTAACTGTTACCAAGCCTTGTGCACAGTATAGATGTTGGACTTTTTGTTGTGAGCAGGTGTGAGCATTTCCGCTCCATGTTTCGCTCCCAGTGGACGGAAGATCAGCAGGACGTGATAGAAATCGGCCAGTTCTCTTACCCCGTCTACAGATCCTTCCTGCAGTTTCTCTACACAGACACTGTTGACCTGCCACCTGAGGACGCCATCGGTTAGAAAAGTTGCCAACTAACTCATTTTTATGGTTTCTAATCAGTTTGGGTGTGTGTGTGTAAAGGTGTTTACCCTCCATCTGTGTGTGTTGGCTGCAGGCCTGTTGGACTTGGCCACCTCTTACTGTGAAAACCGCCTGAAACGCCTGTGTCAGCAGATCATCAAGAGAGGAATCACCGTGGAAAACGCCTTCACCCTGCTGTCCGCTGCCATACGATACGATGCAGAGGTACAATACACGCAGATGTAATGCTCTAATTGGTGTAACGCTTTTACAAAAGTATCACAGGAGTGTTTTTCCTGGCAGGACAAAAACATTTGCAAAACCTCAGTTGGCAGAATAAGGCGACACCCAGTGTGCACACAGCGAACTACATTAACAACATCTCACATGCCTCTATTCTAGAAACGGCTCCTACGCTATAATGTGTTCTCCAGAGGGAATTTAGTCTTTTCTTGACTGCTCTGATCTGTTCTTATATATTACTTCATCCTGTATTTGTATATTCTAATCATCTCTCATATTTCTGTCTTTTTCCAGGACCTTGAAGGCTTTTGTTTCAGGTTTTGTGTCAACCATCTGACGCAGGTGACTCAAACCGGAGCCTTCTGGCAGGTGGATGGAGCGATGCTCAAGGAGTTTATCAGCAGGGCTAGCCGCTGCGGAGCCTTCAAAAACTGAGTGGGACTCTTATCTTACAATTTATAAACTATATACTCTGACCAAGTGGATTTGGCTCTGATCACATTCCTGAGAGAAAGTGAAGTCTTGAAATGTCGATTCACCTGCTTATGGAGGAGCATGTGGGCACATGAGCAGCATCATTCACAAGACGTTGGACTGGAATCTAAGCTGAATCATTCCCAGATCTGAAAATCAGCACTTTGGCCAATTCCTGTGGAGTCGCTCCACAAAGGCATGGAGGCTTCTTCCTGTGACTCTGCATTGTATTCCTTACATGCTGTATGTATACTTGAATTTTTGTTTGTTTTCTCGGCCAGCGTGCACACGTCCTCTTTTACTTCTGGAAAAGTTAATATGGGGGACAAAAGATCTGGAAGGGGTGGAAAACTAGCTCAAAGGACAGAGTGTGTCTTTGTTAGGGAACTGAAAGAGATGTTTTGTGAAAAGAGCTTGGATAACTAACTGACTTACACTGGCCAGGACACGAGCACCACTGTCTGCTTTCTCTGTTTATACCTGATGCTGAGAGCATTCACAGGATATGTTCTTTTACAAAAATTCTATTTATTATTACTGTGAATGCTGAAAGCATTTACAACATATGTTCTACAAAAAAATGCTTTATTATTCTTATTGTGAATGGTTAAATATGTTTTTCTACGCTCAAAAATTCTTTAATATTAGTATTCTGTTACATGCTATTCCTACCACATTTTCCAATGTAGAAACTTCATTCAAATGTCAAAATATTTCGCTCGATTAGGACAAACGGGCATCTGAAATATATGAAATACTTTTTCTGTGAAATGTTCCCCATTCAAATGAATGCACAGAATGTTCAAAATGGTTTGTGTTTCAACTCAAACTATGAAGTTTCAGCTACAAACTATTCAACAACAATAAAACGTTTGCAACACTTGGGACTCTCACATTAATGCAATGCTTTCATACAAGTCTCATGTAAATTTTTCAGCACTTCTGACATTTTGCATGAGTGCGTACGGGGGCAGAGTGTTCAGAGCCAGAGCGGGTGACGTCACTCGAGTGTAGAAGAGCTCCCCCAAACATAATCTGTACATCAAAAGGTAGGAAAACTTGTGCCCCTCACTCAAAAAAACTCAGGACATTTTCACACGTTTTGCAGCACAACTCTTATCGACTCATTCACACATTCCATTTAAAGTGAACACTTTAAATAGAAACATAGACAGGAAGTGCTATGTTTCATGCTGTGATGTCTCAAGCCAGCTAATTGACCAGCTCCACTTCAAATTTGGCAATTTAGCAAAGATCCTCGTGAGGTTTCTGGAGAGCAGAGGTCAAATAATACAACCAAATATCTCAGTTGTCATAATTCTTGTATGTTTACATTGTGCATTTATTAATATATCCATCAACATACAATAAATCAGTGTTTATGACGCGGCTGGAATGATTCCTGGAACAATGAGAACAATTTCCTTTAAAAAAAATACACACTTACTATTGTTAAACATTTGAAAGGCCAGATGCTGCTTCTTTTACGGTTTTCATTAATTTCTTGAACTAAAAGTCAAATGTTCACTCTTTCCAGACCCTCTGTACCTGGACTGTACCACTACTAGCTGTCTTCAGAGGGTCTCCATTAGTACTTCCGCATAATGGTACGATCCAACTCTGTCCTCGCTTGTGATTGGCCGCACGGTGTGTCCATCTGTATAAAGGCTGAAGGTTCACAGCTCCAGGTGCCAGACGGCTTTTCTCCTTCAGGTACAAAGAACCGGACGGTTTGCTTCTGCTTCATGAAGTCTTTGGAGGGAGAGAAGAGGAAAACACCAAGGAGGCTGAACAAAGGCAAACAAATCTGTGTTCAGTAGCAAGCTAATTAGCTAATGCTAGCTAATTAGCTAATGCTAGCTAATTAGCTAATGCTAGCTAACATGCTAATGTGGACGGCTGATACATTTCACTGCTGTCTGAGGAGGATTTATGCTAATATAGATCTGTATATGCTAATAACAGCACAGCAGTCTTACTCTGTGATTTTTGGATCTATTGGTGGTTTCATTGTGGCTGGTGAACCTGTTTAGGAACAAAAGTACCAGATTACTGTTGTAATAAACACTGATGGTTCTAATGTTCTCTGTTTGCACTAGAACCAACAGAAGTTCCTCATCAGGCCTCGTTGATCTTTGCAGCTGTTTGCTGTTAATCGGCTGCTGCAGCAGGAGAGTTAAAGCTCAGACTTAGTGTAATGTTAGTTAAAGTTCAGTTTCTTTAGTGTCTGCAGTGAGTTTGCTGCTAATGACTGGACTACAGGGTCAATAATCACTGATCACTTCCACCTTGTGGCTAATCAGTGGCTACCATGCTGGCTAGTGTTAGCATGTAGCATTAGCATGTGGTTGTTTATAACTGGATGTTCTTCAGGAGCAGAACCACAAAGTTTAACCAGCAGCTTTGAAGTGAGGAATCACAAACTGTATCACATTTAGTCTGTTTGCAGGTGAACTTAACCTATAATGTCATTTCCTTTTTACTTGAGTAAAGAGCTGTAGTTTTATTGTGAAAATCTCTTCTGTTGCAGGTGGTGTTTCCTGTCTGGACTGAAGAACCTGTGACAGGAACAGCTTTTGGTAAGAACACTCAACTTTACCTCCAACATCAGATGAATGTGTTTAGACCTGAAATGTGAGCTTTTATTTTCTCCTCACATGTTGTCTCTCTTGGTGCTTGTTTGTAAAGGTAGAATCTAAAGTATCAGTAAATAACAACACAGGATGTCATCATGTCAAACTTTATTTAAAATGAAGAACAATTTTGTTTTTTAAAACTTGTCTTCCTGTCTGACAGGATCTGCCTCCATGTTCCTGCTGAGTGTCCAGTGTGTCTTAAATAAAAAAAAAAACTGGTTCTGTTGAAATCTTGTTTCCTGTGTCTTTTATATTTTGAGTGATTGTTTTTTTTTTTTGCATTTGCTTAACTACACTGTCTTAATCTTGTGTTCAACAATTCTCTCTCTCTCTCTCTCTCTCTCTCTCTCTCTCTCTCTCTCTCTCTCTCTCTCTCTCTCTCTCTCTCTCTCTCTCTCTCTCTCTCTCTCTCTCTCTCTCTCTCTCTCTCTCTCTCTCTCTCTCTCTCTCTCCTCTCTCTCTCTCTCTCTCTCTCTCTCTCTCTCTCTCTCTCTCTCTCTCTCTCTCTCTCTCTCTCTCTCTCTCTCTCTCTCTCTCTCTCTCTCTCTCTCTCTCTCTCTCTCTCTCTCTCTCTCTCTCTCTCTCATACTCATACATATATAAGCATGGGAACACAGGATATAAACCAACTTTATTTGGGGAACAAAAAAAGCACAATACTATTAAAGTGAAATATGTTATCAGGTCATAAATTCACAGAATGAGGCTTTGGCCAAACCTCCCACCAGAAGCATGAGATGAACTGCCCACAAGCCCTGTCACACTAGAAGGTGATCTCAGGTTGCATTTGGGAAAATCTAAAAAAAAAAAAAGCACAACATTTTGAAGGTGAAAAATGTTTTTTTGGAAAGGTGCTATATAAATGTAAGCTATAATTTACAATATATCAAATAGTACAATGATGCCGATGAATAACAAGTAATGAGGATTTGGACGAACCTGAAGAATCTTCCTCGGCTCCTCAGCAGTGAACACCAGCCCACCTGAAGCATGAAAGGAAAAACAATGAATCAATAAGTGATCACAAGTTACAGCTGGATCACCTTCATGTTGAACAAGGCTGCACACATTTGATGGATGAAATAAACAAAGTGGATATTTGCACTGATGACTTTTCTCTCATTTCATTCCCTTTACATTTACACTGTTGAGATACATTTTCAAACTTGCTGTTAAACTTCACTAACTCAATATTTAGACATTAATGGTGATTACTGACATTTCAATGAAAATGAGCTTAAGGAAACACTGAATGATCTATTTCTGATCCTAAAGGTGGTAAAAATCCAGCCAAAACTAGAAACACTGCTGCTGTGTAACAGCAAGCAGCTTGGTTATTTCAATAAACATCATCCACAGAGTCACAAACTAGAAATAATAGTGAGTTCAGTGTTTAATGTCTGTTGCTGGGCTTTTCTGTCCTCATGTTTGTCACTGTAGTGAAGCTAATCCACAGGTGCTGCTGATTTCCTCTGATAGTAACAGTGTGAAGTATAAAACATGTTCCTTCTCATAATGAGCTACATTTAGTCATCATTCTGGTGAACTTGACCGCTGGCTGGTTTCTTTATCCGCCTCAAAAAGCAGTCAAATGTGGCAGCCACGTGTTAGCATGGTTAGCTAGCGTTAGCTCGTTAGCTAGCTGTGTGCTGTGTGTGTGTGTGTGTGTTGGTGTTCGTGTGTCCACTCAGCCTCAGACTGACCTCTTTAAACAAAGACAACTCGGTGTCTTCGTGGTGTTTTCCTCGAGTCCTTCTCCACTTTTCCTTTCGTCCTCCAAACATCTTTCTCAAGCAGAAAAACGCTCAACGATCCGCTCAGGTTCAACCTCACCTGTTGTGACGTCACTTCCTCAAGCCGAGCACCGTCGCAGCGGCAGTGACGTAAACAGCAGGAACGTTTAGCAGCAGCTCTGTAGATCTAGAAACTACGGGTGTTAATCATTCACAGAAACATCTAATACATTATTTTCAGGGAGTTAAATGAGTTAAACTGTTCCTTCATGCTCATTCCCACAAATGCCAAAAATGCACCTGCACATTGGGGTTCAGCGTCTTGCCCGAGGACACTTGGACACGTTGACCCATCGGAGCTGGTGATTGAACCCCCGACCTGCTGATGGAGGGACGACCCACTCTACCACTGACCCACAGCCGAGCTCACTCCACAGAGCAGGTACAAGTTTGGCTTCACGTGTTTTGCATCTGTGAGGACACAGCGCCCTCTTGTGTCCTGTAGGAGGAACTATTTATCTCTGTTCCTCCACTCCTTTTCTCTTTTCCACTGGTTTGTCTTTTCATTTATTAGATCTTTATGTCATCTCTTTACTTTCCACTCTGGATTTTACTGCCTACACATTTATTATAGGAGGTATAATGGAGCTCCTTGTGCCACAGGTGCTGTTATTAAACACACGACAACATTTTCTGCTCCGAAATGATAAAAACTGACAAAAATTGGTCATTGTCATACACCAAGTCTATGATGGGACAGTGAGGGGCAAGTAGCGCTGGGACTGACCGCTGACCCTCCTTTTCTCTCACCTCTAGGCTCAAACTAACTCCGGTGTCGCCTCCAGACTTGTGATGAAGCTCTCACAGTGGACCCTCACCTGCAGACTGAGGTTAGTGGCCTTTCTCAGCACACACTTGCAAAGGAGAGCGGCCCCAGAGGGCAGCGAGCACATGAGCCAGAGCCCGTCTGCCCTGAGCCACGGCTCTGTGGACAAATCTGGCAGTTTGAAAAGAAATGACACAGTTAGATTAAATCCACATGCAAATGACTTCAGACTGTTGATCCATCACTTTGAGCTGTTTCATTATTTCACTATGTCAGACACTTTTAGTTGCCCATTTCAACCTCTTTGCTTGCTAACTAGTGTTCAGTCTTTAAAACCCCTGCCAGGAGTGACTTTGTTCACTAATAGATAGATAGAAATACTTTATTGATCCCTGGGGGGAAATTCTGGTGTTACAGCAGTAAAGGAGTAAAAGTGAGTCAAAGTGACCACCACCATGAATACAGACAAATAAATAAGCAGATAAAAAGATAGAAATGTGCAGATTAAAACTGAAGTGTGATTAAATAAAACTTTAGTGCAAGTTGAAGAACAGAAGCACATATTAGTGTTAAACAGCAGAGGGAGCTGAAAGCTCTCTGCCAGCCAGAGATGGTAACTGTGATAGATAGATAGAAATACTTTATTGATCCCTGAGGGGACATTAATACAGGTGCATCTCAAAAAGTGAAACTCATATAGATTCATTCCACACAAAATGAAATACACTACTCACAAACAGTTAGGGATATTCGACTTTCAGGTGAAATTTCTGGAAAATGTAAAAAGTGAATGCTACAGTGATATTATATCATGAAAGTAGGGCATTTAAGTAGAAGCATGCACTGGTGATCTCTTCATTTTAAACTATTTATTGAAAGAAAATCTAACAACAGTGGTAGGTATACCACAGCAAAACATTTCAATGTCTCAGTAAATTGGGACGTGGCCAAAGGACGTCCACTCCTCTCCTTTCTGTGACTCTTCCAGTCTCTGTATCACTGTTCCAACCTCCTGATGACACTCTGTGACCCTCTAAGCTCAGTGAACACCTCCGTCTGAGGACTTCCTGTTTGAAGCCTCCAGTGTTGAGGTGCTGCTGATCAACTGTTAGGTGTCGTCTTGGTCTCATGATGTCAGAATGTGAACAGCACGATGAGGAGGACTGTTTAAATACCAATTCTAACTGAAGCAGGAAATGTATTGGTGGATTCACCATGTAGTGTAGTGGAACAGGAATGATGGAGAATCAAATCCCAAACAGTCCATGAACCAAGAAATGACACGTCTCCATTGCACTTCATCTTATTGACCACTAGATGTCCTACTGGAGCTCTGTGTCATTGAAGCCTCCAGTCATGAACCATTTTTGGAATCAAGTGTCGAAGCTTCAACAAAGCCTTGAAATACACTCCTCACTAAAGTTAGGGATATTTGGCTTTCAGGTGAAGTTTCAGGATGAACCTAAAATGCATTCTAACCTTTCCAGGTGAACTTAATGTGACCTTCTCTAAACCTTTGAATGCACATGTCCAACTGTTCAGTGTCTCAGTACTTTCTGCACCAGCTGCTGTTCTCTAACAAGAAGCTTAACAGCAACATTCACAACAGGTTTGATTCATGAATCCACCAATACATTTCCTGCTTCAGTTAGAATTGGTATTTAAACAGTCCTCCTCATCCTGCTGTTCACATTCTGACATCATGAGACCAAGAGTTTCACTTTTTGAATTGAATTACAGAAATGAATTAACTTTTTCATGATATTCTAATTTTTTGAGATGCACCTGCATTAATATCCCCTCAGGGATCAATAAAGTATTTCTATCTATCTATCACAGTTACCATCTCTGGCTGGCAGAGAGCTTTCAGCTCCCTCTGCTGTTTAACACCAATATGTGCTTCTGTTCTTCAACTTGCACTAAAGTTTTATTTAATCACACTTCAGTTTTAATCTGCACATTTCTATCTTTAATATAATATATTTTATATATATATATTTATCCATATAGTATAAGAGTTTCACTTTTTGAATTGAATTACAGAAATGAATGAACATTTTTATGATATTCTAATATTTTGAGATGCACCTACCTGTACATACGTGTCACCATCTCCATCTCCGTGGTCAGCAGCTCAGGGGAAACTCCTCCGACTCTCTTCACCTCTCGCTGTATTTGATTTTGACCCCGGCGGTCGGAGCCACTCGTCCCTGCAGAGCTGGGTGCTGCAGGAGAAGCAGGGGGGAGCAGATCTGTGGTGTTGGAGTTTACTGGCACAGAAGGGGCCAGCAGACGAGGACTCAGATCACTGGCAGACGTTTTAGCAGATTTAAATGGATGAACCGTGTTGTTGTCGTCCCACGAGGAGTTCCATTTCTAAAAGAGAGTCATTAATCAGTGATTTCTTTCACAAATGTGAGCATAGCTAACTTTTTGAATAGTTGAATAGTGGGCGTTCAGCAGGCCAGCTGGCAAATGTGATCTCATTTCAAATGTTTAATTGGTTTTAGTAAAGTGGGGGTGCTTGAAGAACAGGGCAGAGGGTGCTTGTGTAACTGTTGATGAGTTTTTATTAAGAACCCGTTCCCCCGGCACAGGTGAGGCTGGGCTACACAGGAAGTGCTTCGCTGCTTTGTACAGGTTTGGGTGCACAGTTCTGTGGGTGGCCCAGTATGTGAGGGGGTCCTCAGT